>NC_083105.1:102825606-103095606 GCF_949774975.1 Lagenorhynchus albirostris | reverse complement strand
CGAAGGCTCTAATGGGGTTTAAATAAAGAATCCAACTGGCTCCCTGAGCTAGGAGCTACGTTGGCCAAACGGTTCTGAGAATAAGAAGGGCTTAGTTACTACACCAATTACACTCTGGCCTCCTTTCCCCTGGGAGAGTCTTAGATTTCAAATCAGGAACCAGGGTTTTCCCCCGACGTCCCCCCTTGTCCCGGGCAAGTGGGCAAGTAGCTACCTGCAAGGCTGGGGGTGTCTCTTGGGGTCACACTGACGTGCTAGTGTGTCCCCGAGGCCATTCAGTGACGGACATTTCACAGCGACAAGGAGGAGGGTGGTGAGGACAAGACAGCCTCAGGGTGATGGGCTCCTCTCACCCCCATGCTTCCACCGCCTGGGAGCCTGCTGGGGCCGGGAGGCGGGTGAGAGGCCCTAGCGCAGTTCTGGGTGGTAGTGTCTCACTTGCTATAGGATTTTTAGCCAAATACCTTGGGGATTCATGAAGAGACCTGGGTGCAAGGGCCCCAGAATTCCAGTGGGCACTAGTTTTCACTGTTAAAACTGATGGCAGGGGCTCACCTGGTGGCGCAGTGGTTAGGAATCTGCCTGCCAGTGCAGGGGACACGGGTTCAAGCCCTGGTCCGGGAAGATCCCACATGCCGCGGAGCAACTAAGCCCATGCGCCCCAACTACTGAGCCTGCGCTCTAGAGCCCATGAGACACAACTACTGAGACTACGTGCCACAACTACTGAAGCCTGTGCGCCTAGAGCCCGTGCTCCGCAACGAGAGAAGCCACAGCAATGAAAAGCCCGCGCACCGCAACGAAGAGCAGCTCCCACTCGCCGCAACTAGAGAAAGCCCGCACGCAGCAACGAAGACCCAACGCAGCCAAAATAAATAAATTTATAAAATAGATAAAAAAATAAATTAAATAAAATTTAAAAAAATGTATAAAACTGACGGCAGCCTCGGTATCCAGGAGGGGAGAGAGGAGGCCGGAGGGGGCTTTGGGGCCTGGAGACCTCATGGTCTAAGTCAAGATTGCCACTGGCTTCCAGACCTCTGCTGCCTGGTGCCGCACATCTTCTGTTTTCTTCAAGAGAGGGTGGAAGTCCAGATTTTTATTTGAATGTACCAGATTTTCAAATGTTGGCGAACAAAATAGGTCTGTGGATGCGACGTGGCACAAAGGCCAGCACTTTTGCAACGTGTAACGTAGAAACGTCTCCTAAAAAACATTTCCTTAGCAAAACAGCTCCCTCGCACCTTCTCCGAGGGCCAGTGATGCTCTGTGAGCTGCCGGCTCCGGGGAGCCCCGGCTTGGGAAGGACTACTAGGCTTGGATGAGGTGAAGGGCTGGGGGAGGGCTGGGGAAGGGCTGGGGGAGGGCTTGGGGGAGGGCTTGGGGGAGGGCTGGGGGAAGGCTGGGGGAGGGCTGGGGGAGGGCTGGGGGAGGGCTGGGGGAAGGCTGGGGGAGGGCTTGGGGGAGGGCTGGGGGAAGGCTGGGGGAGGGCTGGGGAAGGGCTGGGGGAGGGCTTGGGGGAGGGCTTGGGGGAGGGCTGGGGGAAGGCTGGGGGAGGGCTGGGGGAAGGCTGGGGGAGGGCTGGGGGAGGGCTTGGGGGAGGGCTTGGGGGAGGGCTGGGGGAAGGCTGGGGGAGGGCTGGGGGAGGGCTTGGGGGAGGGCTGGGGGAGGGCTGGGGGAGGGCTTGGGGGAGGGCTTGGGGGAGGGCTGGGGGAGGGCTGGGGGCGGGGAGCTGGGATCCTGCCGAAGACTCAGGGCTTCCTCCCTGGATTCAGGACGCCAGCCCACCCTTCTGCTCCAAACCCAGCTTTACGGAGGTGGAAGACCGCGGCCGGGGCACCCTCCTACCCTGAAGATGTCATCTTCCGAGGCCGCGGACACAGCCTCCTTCATGGCCTTGTCCAGCTCCTCCTCGGCGGTCAGGTCCCCGGAGATGGCCCGGCGGATCTCGGGCCCGAGGTCATGCAGGGTGCGCAGACCAGCCTGGAGCCCAGGGGGATGATGCGTGAGGGCCCTGGTGCCCCACCTGCCACCCACCCGCCCCTGTGCCTCTCCCCGCAGCAGGCCAGCCTGCGGAGGTCCACAGGGCATGAAGGCATGTTGGGAGGGGCTGTTTCGGGGGTGTCAGCAGACCCCCCGGCCAACTCCCCGAGCTCTGCGGGCTGCGAGGCCACAGGAGGGGAGGGTCACCCCTGCAGCATCCCCCTTGGGGAAGCCTCAGGACCCTCAGGAAGGGACCCGCCTCCAGCCAGCCCGTGAGAGCCCCGGACCTGGCAGAGGCGAGACGAGGGTGCCAGGCCCCCGGGGGGCGAGGGCCCTCACCTGCAGGGACAGGGCGTTCCTCTGGGGGGGCTTGCCCACCAGGCCCTGCTCTTTGCGCTTCTTGAATTTCCGGAAATACTCTTGGATCAGGAAAGTAGCGTAAAACTTGCCCACCGTGACCTCATCATCTGAGAGCAAAGGGAGGACAGGGTGAACAGGGCGTAAACAGGGGGGCTGGCCAGGCGTCAGGAGCCTTTTGTCAGCATCCACGCCTTCTTAAGTTTTCTCAATTAAATTTTTTGGAAGAGGCTCTCCATGCACGTGGTTCAAAAAGACAAAAACATACAAAAAGGTGTGTGTACAGTGAAGAGTCTCTCCCCCCACCTCCTATCAGATAACCTTTCTCTTTTGTTTCTTATTTCCCCAGAGACTCTTGATGCAAATGCTTCCTGCAAATAAGCAAATATATTCCTACCCTCTCTTTTTTTCACAGAAAAAGTAGCCTATTGTCAAACTTATTTCCCACCTTGCATTTTTTACTTAACTGACCTTGTTGATTAACTCTTTTAAGATTCTGAAGCTCCGGGTGCCCACTGATAATCGCCCAGTCCCCTAAGGGCTAGCGTTCTGCTTAAGGGTTGGTGGGAGGGGTTGGTGGGAGGGGCGCAGGCCCCCCATCTCGGTCGGGGCTTTCTAACCCCGCAGCTGGGCTGCTCCCCAAGTGACACAAGACAGAATCAGCCTCCGTCTTGGGGACAAAGTGGGTGGTGAGAAGCGAGTGGGGCCCCGAGGGGAGCAGTTCCTGCCCCACGAGGAGCCCCCCTGCCCCATCTTCTGGTTCTTGGGGGAAGACGGGGCGGAAGGCCTGGAGAAGGCTGCTGGGTTGCATCTGGGGGCTGTGATGGCTCCCCTGCTCCTAGCTGTCTCGTGACAGTAGCCAAACCCACAGCTGCTTGCCTTCCGTCCGGCCGGCAGGGTCCCCAGCCCCAAGTGGAGGGGATGCCTGAGCCCTGTCTGCCGTGAATCGGGGAAGACTGGGTCTGGTGGGCAGGGTGGCCCCCTTGGACCTGGGTCCTGAATCCACAGGGCTCTCACCACCAGCCTGGGGTCAGCTACTCAGCAGCTGAGAACCAGCTCCTAGAACAGGCGTCACAGAACCGTGATGAGGATTAAGGGACGTGGTGCGTGTGACGCCAGGCCGCGTGGCGCCCATCCCCAGGCCTGCCTTCCTTTCGGGGGTGGGTCTCGTCAGGGGCAGCACCCCCTTTTAAGGAGTGTTTTGGGAACGTATGGGACTTTCTCAATGTCACTGCGATTGTCACCATGCTTTGGGGATGCTGCTGGCGTGAACGACGTGGCTCTGGACGTGTCCCGAAAAGCACAGTGAATACTACCTTGGCACCCTGCCAAGGCCACGCCAGACGTCTGTGGGGGGACCTCCCGCTGTAAGCACTTGAGCTAAGACCCTCACTCGGCTCCACGTGGGACCTGCACGGCTGTGATATTCCAGTTTCCCAGGAATATACCTGCTGTTTAAATGGATGGAAGACCACTTTGTTTTGTTTCAAGCTGAGTAAGAAGGGTGCACATTTCAGAAAACTGTGTCCCTGACGGCATCGCTCCGTGAATGTGGTCCCCACGGGGCTGGACCACGATCAGTCTGCACTTACCCCACGTGTGTGCCCAGAGCTGTCTGTACTTATTTAAAGACAGGCCATAAGCCCGTACTTACTTCAAAAAGACAAACGCAAAACGTCAACAATGTCAACACTGTTTGTTTCCTTTAAACACAAACTTATTCATAACAGTGGGTGGAGACGAGCGTTGGTCAGTTAACTAGAAATTCGGGCCCCTGAGTTGTCCCTGAGTATTTATTTATTGAAAAACATTTGATGTTAACGTATTTCACATTAAAGTGTTGTACCCATACTTTGGCAACTGTATACGGAGGACAGTTGACAGAGTCGACAAACACTGCCCCGGGAGGATCAGGAAGGGGCGTCCCGGGGGGCTCCTTCTCCAGGACCCCATCATTCCTAGAGCACCCAGCCCGGCAGGTTATGGGGAAAGCTCCGCTTTGCAGAGTTTCCTTGAAGTTCTGCCAAACCTCCAGGCATCGGGGGGCCTAGCTCGGCCTCCTCTGTGACCTCAGGCTTGGACCAGGCTCCAGCCCGAAAGGGCAGGCCTCCCGCAGCCTGGACTCAGGACTCGCATAGCCCGGGGTGGGGTGGCTCACCTCCCGCAGGCGGAACCACCTGGTCCAGCAGCTTCATGCTGGTCCGCTTCCAGATCTTCTTGATGATGGCCCGCAGCTCCTCGTTGGCCTGTTCCAGGTTCCCTGTGGGGAGGGAGATGCAAGGCCGACTGACCAGCTGCCCCTGGGGGCCTCCCGTGGGCTGGTCCTGCTGTGGGGGTGGTGGCCGCGGCCCACGGGCTCTGCCTGCAATGGCTCTGGCCCGTCAGCCCCATCATCCTCCCCCCGGGGCTCCCGCTGTCCGCCTCCGTCCCCTCTTGGCCTCTCTCCCCTTCCTCCCTGCCTGCTGCTTGGTCGCCAGGGCAACCCTGCACCCACTCTGTGTCCCTCCTTCTCCTTGAGGGGGCCCCTGAGGCCCGTGAGACTGCTGGAGCTGGATCGAGCTGGATGGCCACAGGGGCTCCCCCTGGGCCGCCAGGGAAATGTGGGCGACTGGAAGGAAGTGTGGTCCCTCCGCAGACCCACGTGGAGCGTCCACGCTCGGGGGTCTCTGTGTCAAAGCCCTTTGCTGAGTCTCCTGCTGGGAGAAGGTGGCAAAACCTTGGCGTGGAAGCAGAAACCAGAAGACGGGGGTCCCGAGGTTGGGGGCTTCTCTGGGTCTCCTTTCTCCACTGGCAAAACAGGCCTAATTAGGTGCCTCTCTGTGCGCCTCTGGGATACTGGCCTTACAGCCCTGGGAGAGGAAAGCTGAGACCCGCAGCCGTAAGAGAGGACCGGGGGGCTGGGTCTAACACACCCCCAGCTCTCTCCCGCCACCACCAGGCACGCGCCCTGCATGGCCCCTGGAACCGTGAACTCGGGGCCTTACCCTGTGGTCGGGTTATGTTATACGGCGCATGTGCCGTAGGATGGGGAAGCTGTCCAGTGGGGCCTGAGCTAATCCCAACAGTGGACTAGCTCTTCACAAGGAGAAGGTCCTTAGGGGCAAATTCCAGTTATAAAATAAACATGTCCTGAGGATGTAAAGTACAGCATGACAGCGTGGGGACTTCAGTTAACAATACTGTACTGTACGTGTGCAAGTTGCTAAGAGAGTGATCTTAAAGGTTCTCATCACAAGAAAAAAATTGTGACTGTGAGGTGACAGGTGTTAACCAGACTTGTGGTGAGCATTTTGCAATAAATACAAATACGGGATCACTATGTTGTTCATCTGAAACAAATGTAATGTTACATGTTAGTTATGACTCAATAAAAAATCACACAAAGCAAAAAACAAACAAAAGTAATTCACGACGGGGGCCAAAGACAAGAGAGTCCTCCGTGGCTGGGAGCAGGGCAGGTGCAGGGCTGCGTGCGGGGCTCGGGGGCCTTGGGGGCACAGCCGAGAGCTGGTCCTGCACCTGCAGCGAGTGAGTCTGCTGACAGCCTGAGCAAGTCGGAAGTGGACTCTTCCCCGAGCCCCGGGAAGAGGACACGTCCGGGTCAACAGTCTGGTTTTGGCCTGGAGGCCCCATGGTTGGACTCCAGACCTTCAGAGTGGGAGGTGCTGTGTGGGTGGTGACACGGCAGCGGGCGAGCACAGCGGGCTCAGAGGCCGGCGCCGGGGAGGTGGCCGGCGGGTCCCGACACGTGTAGCAGGAGCCCTGATTGACACGATGCTCAGATACACTCGTCTTCCGCGGCGGGCTCAACGGTGCCCCCATGTTCACACCCACCTGGAACCTTAGGCGGCCTGTAGGTAGAAATCTTTGCAGGTGTATTAGCTGAGATGAGGGCGTGCTCATTGGGGGAGGGGACGACATTCATCCAATGTGACTGGTGTCCTCATAAGAGGAGGGGATGCAGAGAGACGCTCAGAGAAGACAGCGGGGGGCGGGCGGAGACGGAATCAGGGAGCGGAGAAACCCAGCGAGGTGCCTAGGGGGCCCAGCACTGCCCGCACTGCCAGCAGCCGGGACAGGCCGGGAGGGGCCCCGTCCGCGCCCCCAGAGGGACCCACCCCGCTGACCACTGGCGCCTCGCCTTCGGACTTCTGGTCTGACTGTGAGAGAATGAATTTCCGTTGTTTGAAGCCCCCAGTTTGTGATAATTTGTTACGACAGACCTGCGCAATGACACATCTTCCAAAAGGGTCTGTCACTCTTCTCCAAGCCTTAATTCATTCTCACCGTGAGCTATGTAACCTCGAACTTCATAACCCTTGCTTCATGTCTTCTAAGTGTTTCAGGACATCTTCCTTCCGTATCCTGGGTTGATGGGGCCTGGGACATTGCTGGTTCTCTCGAGCAGGCGCTAATTTCTCTCCAAATACCCCAGCTCACAGTCTGCAGGGTGAGGACCGCGTGGCATTTAGTCTCCCGGATTTAGATGCTTTCTCCAGTTTCTTTGTAGTTGCTTCTAAGAACTCACCTTTGCCTCCCGGACTTAAGGGTTTAACACGTTGGTTGCAGGTGGGGAGGGTGCCTGTCTCTGGTGAAGGTTTGCCTTGAGTTGATGTTGTGGGCCCTTTGGGAACTATTCCTTTTTTTCTTTTCTTTTTTTCTTTGGCCGTGCTGCGTGGCATGCGGGATCTTAGTTCCCCAACCAGGGATCGAACCTGTGCCCCCTGCAGTGGAAGTGCGGAGCCTTAACCACTGGACCGTCAGGGAAGTTGCCCTTTTTTCAGTTTTAAATTGTATTTTATGGTGGTAAGAACACGGAACGTGAGATCTACCATCTAGCAGGACTTAACGTGAAAATGCAGAATTCTGAGCTACAGGGGCGGTTGCTCCTCAGCAGACAATGTCTGCGTTTGGAGTTTCCTTTGATTCTTGGCTTGACTGGTCCCCGCACGGCTGGCTTCTCCCCCGGTCTCGGGAGAGTGTTTTCTCAGGATGGGCTGTGCGTGTCCGGCTCTAAGGTTGAAGAGTCTTTGTCTGGGACTTGGTTTGCTCTGACGAGCATCTTGACGGTGCTGAGTCCTGGCTCCAACGTCAGCGCTTCTCGTTCCTCCACGGGATGAAGATTCATCTCCTCACTTTACATCAAAACTTAAGGACCACAACACGTTCCTTCCAGGAGTCTTTCTAGCTTCCCTCCTTGAAAAAGAAAACCTTCCCTCCTGGAAGGAACCATAACCACAGTCATGGTGGAAAGTTTGGAAAAGTAAAGGAAGAAGGTAAAGGAAGTGAAGAGAAGCGTCTGATTCCACCGCTCACGACAATCTAGGCTAACGTGTTAGCGAACTTCCCTCCAGGCTTCCCCCTGGTCACACACACGCCTACACAAAGTGTGTGTTCCATCCGTTTGGGCAGAAATAGGCCTGTTTACCCGTTTCAGGTTGAGTTACGGCCTTGGCTGCCGAGAGCGTATTCTTCAGCCTTAGTTTCTTCTTAGTTCAGCAGCAGAACTTGAACTTCTACAATTTTTTTAAAGATTAGCTCATTATTTTGACAGGCACCTTGCTGGCCCTGTTCTTTTCCTACATCTAGGATGTTTCTGTTATTTTCTGAAAGGATTTAGCTGAGAGAAGGCACCTCCTGGCTTGTCCACTGAACTGAATGCCACACGTCCCCCCACCTTTCTCGTTTTACAACCGAAGAAACTGAGGCAGAGAGAGACTCGCTGACCGTCACACGATATCAGGGTCCAGTCCCCTGTTGCCCCGCCCAGGGCTCCAGCCTCCTGAGGCTCTGAGATCCAAACGTCAGAAGGCGGAGGCGACACTGCCGGTCCCACCTGAGTTTTCTCTAATTACTGCGCCGGTGGGTTTCAGACTTTGCTCACGTGAATCCCCCGCGGCTGGTGCAGGATGCACGTTCCGAGTTCGGGGCTGGGGCTGGTGCTGGGACTCAGCGTCTCAAACAAGCCCCAACTCCGCGAATCGCAGGAGGAGGCTGGGAGCTTTGGGGAAGCAGCTGCATCTCGTCAGTTGCACCTGCAGGCTTTGCAGCTGTGAGGACAGCGGGTCATCGAAGCCAAGCTGCTGGCCACAGGTCCCTGTCGTGCAACCTGGAAGACGGTCCCTCCCGCCAGGCAACACGGGGGAGCGCGGCCCCCCCCGAGGGAGCCCCGTATGAGGAGCACGGGGGCTCTGACCCCCACCTGCCGGCTGGCTGAGCACGTGCCTGCAGGCGGGCGAGGGCCGACCTCAGCTCCAGTCACCACGTCCGCTCTGACCCCTTCCTGATCGACACAGGAGTTTAACTTGCAAGGACGGTTGAACACTTGAGACCCACTTGCAGCCAGTGAAATCCCACTGTGATGGGGCTCAGCCCCGCTTCAGGTAACACTCATCTCCTGCTCTCTGAACTACACCCAAGGACCCTGAGGTGTCACCCAGGATGAGCTCTAAAAACTACAGGCAAGGAGGCCATTCAAGGAGCAAAGGGCACACGAGCAGACCTGGCACCGCTAATACCCCAGAGGTGACAGTTACTGCCGCGCTGAGGCTCTGACACCCCGCAGGAGCCGAGCTGGGCTCCGGCTGGTCCACTAGGTCTCCCGGTGGCTCTCCCAGGGCCCCCGGATGACCTTACCTTCCGTTTTGATCCTCAGGGCCGTCCGGACCAGGGCAAACAGGGTGGCGTTGAACATGACCGTCCCGTCGCTGTTCAGGGGCATGTTCATGGAGACCAGGCGCTGGTGGGGGAGCAGAGCTGGTCATCACAGCAGCCGGCTCCTGAAGGACCCTCCCGCAGAACCCCCGAGGCAGGAGGATGCCGAAGGGGGGGGGGCCTCGAAATGCGTGTGCGTGTGTCACGCGTGTTCCCTTCAGAGTCTGAGAACGCACTGTGGGAAGGACCCCTAACGCCTACTCTGGCTCTGGCTCCTTTCTTCAGGCTCATAAAATACTGTCCTCATCCCCGTAGAGGCTTGACGTCCTGACCAAGGTCACAGAGGCATCTTCCCTCCCATGTCGTGTCTCCCACGAGCCCAGCTCATCTCTTACTTTGCAGGCCACGCGGTGAGGACACAGCTTCCCAAAGCCCAGGGGGGGCTGAATCCTCCGGAGCAGGGTCACCACATCCAGGTGCTTGATGCGACCCCTAGAAGAGGCAGGAACGGGGGGGAAGGTCAGTGCGGCGGTCTCGGCCAGTAGCCCGGGACTCAGGCACCCGGGGCGGGGGATCCCCCTGCAGAAGGAACTCTCCACGGCTGGACCCGAGCGACGAAACTGGTGCTGAGCTGCAGAACTGCACGGCAAAACTCCAAAACCAGTATGTACACGTGTTTAGGATTCTAAGGAGCAATTTTCCATCAGTGCTATATTCACGGTGGAAGGGATTTTAGTAGGCAACGAAATTCTCAATATTACTCCTGCTTCAGTGAACCAACCATCTGACCAAACGGTATTTCCAGTGTCAACCAAACGCGGTGGCTGGACTGATGGGCCTACGGCAGAAAGGCAGGCAGGATCTGCCTGGCCCCGGACATCCTGACTCGAGTCCCTGCTGGTTACTCCGACACCAGGCCCTCCTGTCCTGCTCAGCTGAGAACAGCAGGCGTGTTCTTCACTCAGCCAAAGCCCTCCCGTCGCTGGCCCTGACCCTCGACCCCTGTGGCCCGTGCAGGTCAGTGTTTGCTGGGGATCCGCCCCGTGCTAACCCGTCTTGACCCGCTCCCACAGGTGCGGTCACGCAATCCCCTTGCGGCTTTGGGGATCAGGCTCCCCTCTGGGGACTTACTTGGCTTCAGGGTCATACTCCGCCCAGATTCTCTTGAATTCGTCCAGGTGGTGGGGACCCAGAATGGACCAGTCCCTTGTCAGGTAGTCAAAGTTGTCCATGATGACAGCTACGAAGAGGTTGATGATCTGTGGAGAACGGAGAGCGCGGGGAGATGCCCTCGGAGGCCCTTCCAGCACACGTGGTTAGCAGGCCACGCGCGGCAGAAGCCGGTGTTTCTGAAGACGCCCAAGTGGCACCACTGAAAACACCGGCCCCCGGAACGTGGCTCTCTTGGATGAGGACCTGACCCAGCTCCCCTTGGGTTTGTGCAGGTGAACCCCCGCTGTGGGCTGGCAGCTTCCCTCACACCCAGCTGGCAGGCGGGGCTGCCAGGGACGGGGGGTGACTGTCCACCACCCTCCCCTTGCTCCTTGTCGAAGTGCCAGAAATGTTTAAGGGGCCTCCTGTCCTCGGGGACGACGCCACCACCACAAGGGCTGAGAACGGACGAGAAGGATGCTGGCTGAGCTCACTCTGGGCCAGCTCCGCCCCCTCCCTCCAGTGCGGCTGGGCCGTCCCAGGGACACAGCCCTCTAGGCCGGCCTCCCCATGGGGCACCCCCGAGCGTGAGCTGCAGAGACGCAGGGCGCGGCTGGCCCGGGACTGCGCGTTGGTCACCCGAGGCCGCGGGTCCCGCCCGGCTCACCAGAAAGGCGCAGAGCATGTAGAAACTGATGAAGTAGAAGACGGCGAAGCTGCTGCCGCAGGGCGCCTCCCCCTCGGCGCTGCTGCCCGGCTCCGACTCGGGCGCGCACTTCTTGCCCGGCATGCAGGCCAGCATGATGTCCTGCCACGCCTCCCCTGTGGCGCACCTGGTGAGAGACCACGCCCCAGAGCGGCTCACAAGGCCCCTCCCTCTCCTCCCTGGCGGGCGAACCGCTGAATTGAGTCTGCGGTTCGTCAGCCCCCAGTGCTGACACATCCACTACATAGGAAAACATACAGCATCGTTCTGAATGTCCGAAAATTTTCTGTGAAAGATAGCAAGCTGTACCTTTTCTGCAAAGTCCCTCCTTTTGCAATCCATGTGAAGTTTTGAGATTTAGCCATTTGGATGCATTTTAGCTCTGGTTCATTCATCCTTTGTGGCAGATCCCCTATGAGTATACCATTAAAAAGCCCCACCGCCCTGTTAAGGCTTTTCCTTTCTTTGCTGTCTTGCCGTCACGAAGGAGCCTGCAGTCACCACACTGGGCCGTCAGACGCCTGCTTCGGGGTGGAGTTGCCGGTGCGGCAGGTGTGTCCTCACCGTACTGAGCGCTGCTTGTTCCCCAACTGGCGCTCCTGGCGTCACTGCCCTACAGACTCGGCAGCTCTTTCCTCAGCTTTATTGAGGCAGAATCGACAAATAACACTGCAAGCTAGAGCGCAGATCATGATGATTTGACTGATGTGCACATTGTGAAAGGATTCTTCCCACCTAATTAACACATCCATCCCCTCACAGATTTAAAAAATTTTTTCTTTTCTTTTCTTTGGCGAGAACATTTAAATTCTACTGTCTTAGCAAGTTTCAGTGATAGATCAGTGTCATCAACCATGGTCACCATGTTATAGGTTAGACCTCAGACCTCATCCACCTTATGGCTGACAGTTTGTGCCCTTTTACCAGTCCCTCCCCATCCCATGTCCCACCCCCCCAACCACTTTTCTATTCTGAATTTAGACTAGTCAACTCTTGGTATTAGTGAATTTTAAAAAATGTTGCTCGGACTTCCCTGGTGGCGCAGTGGTTAAGAATCCACCTACCAATTCAGGGGACACGGGTTAGAGCCCTGATCCGGGAATATCTCACATGCCGCGGAGCAGCTAAGCCCATGCGCCACAACTACTGAGCCTGCGCTCTAGAGCCCACGAGCCACAACTACTGAGTCCATGTGCTACAACTATTGAAGCCCGCGCGCCTAGAGCCCGTGCTCTGCAACAAGAGGAGGCACCGCAATGAGGAGCCCGTGCACCGCAACGAAGAGTAGCCCCCGCTTGCCGCAACTAGAGAAAGCCCGTGCGCAGCAACAAAGACCCAACGCAGCCAAAAATCAATCAATCAATAAATAAGGTTGCTCATATGATGGGTGTAAAGTGCTAACTCACTGTTGTTTTAATTTGGTTTTAAAATGATGAATAGGCTGAGAACTTCTATTTCATCTGCTGAATCTCAGGTTCGTGAGATTTTTGCCCATCTGTCTCGTGGGCTATTTGTCTTCTTGCTCATTTGTGGGGCCTTTAAGCTTTCTTTATATTAATCCTCTGTCAGTTACACACACTGCAAGCAGTGTCTTCAGTCTGTGTCTCGTTTCCAGCTTTATTGATGGTGTATTGTGATGAATCCAAGTTTTACATTTTAATGTGGTCAAATCATAATTTTTCTTCTGTTCTGTGCTTTTCACAACTTGCCTAAAAAATCCTTCCCTATTCTAGGCCATAAAAATATTCTCCAATATGTTCTAAAAGGCCCAAGTTTTGTTTTTCATAATCATAATAACCCATTAATATGGAATTTATATGGGGCCCCACACGAGGTAGAAATATGCTGTTATCTTTTTCTGTCTAGATAACCAACTTTCTTAGTACAATTTATTGAATAGTTCACCTTTACCTACATATGTGAAATAGCTCTTGACACAAATCACACTTCCGTACGTGTATGAGTCTCGTGCCAGCCTCTTCGCTCTGTCCTATAGGTTTACTCATCTGTCTCGACTTCAATGTACCACGCTGTCTTCATCACTCCAGGTTTGCAGCGAGTCTTGATCTCACACAGAGAGTCAGTGCTTCCAGCCTGCTGTCCTGCAAAGCTGTCCTGGCTTTTCCCTTTCCTTTTCGATTCCACAGACACATTAGAATCAGCTTGTTGAGTTCTATGAATAATCCCACTGAGACTCTTACTGGAATTGCATCAACGTATAGATTAACTAGAGGAATTTGACATCTTTTTGCTATTAAGTCTCCTAACCGTGAACCCGATCCAACTCTCCATTTATTTAGGACTTCTAAAATGTCTTTTAATAAAAGCTTATAATTTCCCTACATACATCTTTCGTTAGGTTTTTTTCTAGGTAGTTTACTTAAAATAAACAAATAAAATGCTGCTGTTATAAATGGTACCTTTAAAAAGTTATATTTTCTGTTTGCAACAGATGTGGAGAGAATACTATTGACTTTATATATAGAAGATCTGCTGAACTCTCTTATTATTCTGTGGTTTCTCTTGTATAGTCACATAGCAATCGGCTTTTTAAAAGATGTTTTATTTACATATTTTCTTTTTAAAATTGTGATAAAATACACACAACATAAAATTGACCGTCTCAACCATTTTTAGGGTACAGTTCGGTGGCAATAAACACACCCACGGTGCTGTCCTACCGTCACCACCATCCATCTCCAGAACTCTTTTCATCTCGTAAAACTGAAAATCTATGCCTCTTAGACAGTAACTCTCCTCCCCTCCCCCCTACGCCTGGCACCACCATTATACTTTGTGTCTATGATTTTGACTAAGTACCTCATGTGAGTGGAATCATACAGAAAACTTGTCCTTTTATGACTTCTTTCACTGAGCATAATGGCCTCAAGTTTCATCCATGTTGAAGCAGGTGTCGGAATTTCCTTCCTTTTTAAGGCTGAATAATGTTCCACTGTGGTATAACCACATTTTCCTTTTCCATTCTTTTGATGGACCTACAGTTGATTCCATGCGCTAGCTATTGTGAATAATGCTGCCATGAACAGAAGTGTACAAATATTTCTTTGAGACCCTGCTTTCAATTCTTTTAGGTATATACACACACAACTGGAATTGCTGGATCATATGGTATTTTTAATCTATTTTTAATATTTTGAGGAACCGTCGTACAGTTTTCAACAGTGGCTGTTACCATTTTACGTTCTTACACGTAATGCACAAAGCTTCCAATTTCTCCTCATTCTCATCAGCGCTTGTTTTTCTGATAGCAGCCCTCCTGATGGGTGTGGGGTGCTATCCCATTGTGGTTTTGGTTTGTATTTCCCTGACGATTAGTGATTTTGAACATTTTTTCCTATGTTCATTGGCCATTCACTTATCTTTTTTTGAGGAATGTCAAGTCCTTTGACCATTTTTAAATTGGATTGTTTATTTTCTTGTTGTTGAGTTTGGCAATCAATTTTTTTGGCATTTAATTTTTTCTTCTTCTCCAATTCTTACCCTTTGGTTTATTTTTCTCGTCTTATTGCATTGGATAAAACTTGCAGTATCATGTTGAAAAAGTGATAGCTTATGAGCTCATTTATTATATTTACGGATCAGCTATTACCTGTTACGGACTGAATGTATGAGTCCCCTCAGAATTTGTATGTTGTGGCCCCAAACCTCAATGCATTGGCAGGCACTTAAGTTTAGATCAGGTCATGGGGCTGGGGCCTCATATGAGATTAGCATCTTTATAAGAACAGGAAGGGAGACTGGCGCTCTCCTCTCTCCCCACGAAGCGGGAACACGGTGATAAGGCCGCCATCTGCAGGCCAGGAAGAGGCTCCCACCAGGAACAGAATCATGAAACCTTGATTTTGGACTTCCAGCCTCCAGAAATGTGAGAAAGAAATGCCTGCTGTTTGAGCCACTACATTTATGGTGTTACAGTAGGCTGCCCACACTAGTACATTATCAGTATATGAAAGTGATTGTTTTCCTTTGTTAATTGTCACCTTCCTGGTCCTTTTAATTGTTATAAAGGCTTTTGAGTTGCTTTGCTTGGGTTTTAGTTGGATTAGCCTAACCAAAGATAGTTATGTCTACATATTTTTATATCTCTAGTTCTTACTTTCTTCCCTTTCTTATTGGTATCAGCCGTATGTTAGTCTTACAGAAAGAGGTTTCCTACCCATTTTTACTCCTGGAAAGTTTATGTAACATAGGAATGATTTATTCTTTGATATTTTGGCAAATAGCAAACATAAATATATTGGATCTAGCCTTTTAGAGGACTAAAATTTTGACCACCTTTTCAATTTCTGTTGTGGTTAATTAAAAAAATATTCTTCTCAAGACAATTTTTGTGATTTCTCTTTTCCTATATAAAAGCATCTAGTTCATCTAGATACTCAAATATATCGGCATTCATTTGTTCATAATATTCTCATCATTCTAAAAATCACTCCACATCTATAATTATGTTGCTTTTCTTATTCCTGCTGTTGCGTCTTTTTAAAAAAATTGAATTTGATGAAAGTTTGTCTATTTATTGGTCTTTTCAAAGAATCAGTTTTAGGGTTTATTGATGAATGTTTTTGTTTTATATTTTATTAATTTCTGCTTTTATTTTAATAAATGCATTCCTTCACACTTTGGGGTTATTTTCCTATTCTTTTTCCATTTATTCGTTTACTTGCTGTAAATTAAAAAAAAAAGTTAATTTTGGCTCTGAATTGTCCTTTGGCTTACTGGTGCATCTCATAAATTTAAGATAGAGCGTGGGACTTCCCTGGTGGTCCAGCGGTAAAGAATCCGCCTTGCAATGCAAGGCACATGGGTTCGATCCCTGGTCAGGGAACTAAGATCCCACATGCCGCAGGGCAACTAAACCCGTGCGCCACAACTACTGAGCTTGCGCGCCTCAACTAGAGCCCGCGTGCCACAAACTACAGAGCCCACGTGCCCTGGAGCCTGCACGCCACAACTAGAGAAGAGAAACCTGCACGCCACAACTAGAGAGAAGCCTGTGTGCCACAACGAAAGACCCCGCGTGCCGCAACTAAGACTCAAGGCAGCCAAAAATTAAAAAAAACAAAAAACAAAACTTAAATAAATAAACCAAACAATCTCAGGCCCAGGCGAGGGGGTCTCATTAAAAAAAAAAAAAAAAGGAAGATATAGTGTGTTCACATTCTCATTTCTGAGTAGTTTGTAGCCTCAGCTGCGAGTTATTTAGAAGAGTGGCTCGAAACATTTAAGTGAACAGATTTTGGAGGGACTACTGGTTTTCTGGTTAATTCCTAATTTTTTATGCCCGTGCACCACAACGAAGAGTCGCCCCCACTCGTCGAAGCTGGAGAAAGCCCGCATGCAGCAGCGAAGACCCAGTGCAGCCAAAAATAAATAAATATTTTAACAATTGTACATTTTCTGAGTTCTCTCTTTAATTAAATTTAATGAATTCTCTTTAATTCATTAACGAGAATTCTCGTTAATTCATTAACGAGAATTCTCGTTAATTGGTTCTGATTAATAATTGGTTCTGATTAATAATGACTTCTCCTCCTCCCCCCACTCCTTTCTAATCTGACAGATGTGCCAGGTTCTATAATCTCTCTAAAGACACAAATGATGCTTATTTTCCATCTCCCTATTCTTTTCCTCCTGATGTGTTCGTTCATCTGTTAGGTGAGCGTGGTGACTTCTTTTTTGACACTGGTTTTCCCCCAGTACTTTGGGGTGACTGTTACTGCTCTTTGTGATCGAGAGTCCAGTACACAACTCTGTGGATCAAGTTCTCATTGCAGGAGCATCTCTGGGGACCATGGAAGACAAGACAAGACGTGCTGCCAGGTGGAGTGGACAGGTAGCTTCTCTTAAAGGGTGGGTTCCCTTGGGGCCCTGCTCTACTTCTTAGACCCCAAAGCCCCGGCTGTGGTGGCAGGGCTCTGTTTTCAGCTTGTGGGCATCAGCAAACGCTCTCCAAACGCGGGCCACCAGCTGTCCTGGTGCCTGGCCCCTGTGGACCCTGAGCTTGGGGAGGCCCTGGCCGCTCTTGCTCCTTCACAGGCTCACCTGCTTTGGGATGTGTTTTCCTCCGAACCTGGTCCTTTGTCCATTGAATCCCATCTGCTTGCCTCCGCTGAAGACTTCCTCAGCACTGCTGGCTCAAAATGGCACTCTTTCTTGGCTTTATCCTTCCTTATTCTTTCACAAACTATCTCCTGTCGTCAAGGACTTTAGGAAAAGCGAGGGGAGACCCATGTACCCTGGCTCACGTGTGTCCAAATCCCATATTTAAATGCGGCTCAGGCGTAAACGTTGCTGTGAGGCTGTGGTTTATGATGGCCCCGTGTTCTCACGGCTACCACCGGAGGGAGGGTGGTGTTGGACTGATACTTAAGGGGACTGCCATTCTGACTGAACGCATTTTGAGCAATAACGGTTTGTGGGCTTGGGTGTGGGGAAAGGATTCCACAGGGCATAGTGAAGGTGGGGTTATCTGATGGGGAGGGTCCCTGGATCTTCGGGAAGAACCCCAGGGGCCGGTAAGGGCTCAGTGCCTGTCCCAGCACATTAGCACGGAGAGTACAGGGGCTGGAATGGAATCTAGGCATCATCTGGTCCAGGGACTGAGTAAACAGTTCTCATCACCACCAGCCCTGGACCAGGTGGGGGTCCCGGAGCCCAGGCTGTGACGAGCTGGATGGTGAGAAGAGCCAGGGGAGGGGCAGCCCAGGGGGTCACTGGGATCCAGAGGAGGAAGGACACGGGGCTGCCGCACGGACTCCTTCCCTCGGGGTCGGGTGGGACACACCCCGTCCCCAGCTGTACCTGTGGCCGCGGCCTCCCCAGAGGGTGAAGGCTGGCGCCGCCCAGCCAAGGGGGGAACTAAGTGCTGTGGAAGGAACCACTGAGACGGACAGTGGCACCCACTCCGGCAGCTGGGCTTGTCTGAGGAGGAAACTGAGCTCGGAGGCATCTGCTGTCTCCCTCAAGGTCACTCAAGGTCACGTAGCGAGTGTGCTGCAGGCCTGGCTCAGCTTCCAACCAGGGTGCTCTTGGAGTTCGATTCTGACCCCCTACTGGCTTCCAGGGTCAGCAGCAGGGGCCGTGTCCAGTGGTTATGAACGACAGTGACAGGAAGGCTTCCCGGTCCCCCAGCCCCAGTTCTCGTGGTGCGCCCAGACCAGGGCCGCGCCGGGCAGGCGTCCCGTGTGCACCTGTCCGCACCTGTGTGCATGCTCACCTGAAGAGCAGCAGCACGGCCTGCGGGAAGGTCTGGAAGTTGTTGTTCCTGTTGATCTCTGTCGTGTCATTCAGGGCGATTTTCCCGAACACCTGGCAGGGGGAGAGGACGGGGTCCGTGAGCTGTGGACAGAGGGGTCCTGGTTCCCACCCATCGTTCAACGGTCTCTTCAGGGGTCACAGTTCACCCTGGATGGGCTGGCCCATAAGCTGAACAGAGTCCCCTCTGTGACCTGGAAGGCCTCGCGGGGGCAGGTACCTGCTGCCCTGTCCAGCCCCTGATCCCAGGACCCCACTCTGGACAAGCATCCAAGAAAAGTGCCCTCGGCCCTCGGGACGGGCCCTGGGCCCAGCGGGAGGGGGGCTGAGAGGGGGTGGAGGCCGAGACCCCGACCCTGTGCCTGTGCGGGGACAAGGCTCGCTGGCCTTCCTCTTTCTTTTTCCTTTTCTTTTGGCTGCAGATTCTTGAGACGATTTTTCTTTCCTCTTTAAAAAATACTTTATTGAGGAATAATTAACAAATAGGCCCTTCGCATAACTTGGGGGAGTTTTTCCCTAGAGAGAGTGGAACCTGGGGCAGGGGCAACGGGGAGAGAGGGTCTGAGAGCTGTGCACCCCCAGGACCCCGCGGGGGTGGGGGGAGAGGTCCAATTCCGGTGACCCTTCCAGCCTCAGAAGGAGGGGCGGGTGTCAGGGGATGCGGGCTGGGGGCCGGGCGTACCTGCATCCCGATGACGGCGTAGATAAAGAACAGCATCACGATCAGGAGGGCGACGTAGGGCAGGGCCTGGCGGGGGCACAGACGCCGTGAGGTCGGCGGGGCGCCGGCGGCTGGGCCCCTCCCCGGGCGGCGTCTCCTCAGTCGCCAGCTGCTGCCTGGCTTGGGGGGCACTTCCAGGAGCCCCGCAGACGTTCTGGGCACTAAATGGGAGGAGCCTGAGCCTGGTGCCGACCCCTCCCCTCACCTGGGTGTCAAGCACCTGAGACCTGGGGAGGTCCGCCCAGAAAGGTGGGCTCTGAGCTCGGGGCTTGGCATGACGCTCCCTCAGTACAAACAATCTAGAAAGAGCAAAACACCCTCCCGCCACCCACCTGGCCTCGTGCAGCCGGAGGGCCGTGGGGGACACCCAGCAGCCCCCCCCCCCACAGCCGTAAGCTGTTTCGCCAGGTGTAGGAAAGGCAGGAGAAGGGGCACTAGACAAAAGCGAGACCCTGGGCTCACGCCCGTTTGTGCCACTGTAGCTGTGGGAGCTGGGCGGGGCTTAACCTCCCTGAGCCTCAGGGTCCTCATCTAAAAAATGGGAAGAAAAGCAACGACCTCGGGGGGTTTGGGGCCCGGCTGATTTAAGGCTCGCAAGATGCTTGGGCAGGGCCTGGCCCGCGGCCGGCCGGCCTCTGCGCTTTACTCTCTCGGTGTGCTCGCCACCTCCTCCCCGGGAGGGGGCCTCGTGGCTCACGGGGTGGATGGAGCCCGCACACCACCAGGTGGCACCGCGGGACCACGGGCCGTCCGGCCTGGTGGGCGCCTGGGCTCCACCTTCAGTGGCGCCCAGGAAATGTCGGGGGTGGGTGAGCACGTGGGCCCGGTACAGTCACCCAGGGCTGAGGCCGGGGCCACCATCATTCTGCTTTCACAGAAGGAAACGAGTGCTCGGGGCAGAGAACTGGCCCCGCGGTGGGCAGCCCTGGGTCCACACGGGGCACACCAGGGTACCGGGGAGTCCGGCTAAGTCCCTCAGCAGCTGCGGGCAGCAGACCCTGCTGAACCACGGCCAGGACGAGGGAGCCAGCCCCGGGCTGACAACACCCGAATTGGGAGGGGTCATCAGGCCACCTCTGCCCATGGCTTTCAAACCTCTTCCACCCCCAAAACCCCTCTGTGCAGTCAATTCTCGGGCAAATCCACAAAAGAGAGAAGCAAACAGCACGCTCGCAGCCTCCCCTCAGCTGGGAGCATCGTCCCAGGTGGGGCCTGGGAGGGGGCCGGGGGGTACCTGGAAGGACTTGATGAACGTCCACAGCAGCGTCCGGATGCCCTCCCCACGGCTCAGCAGCTTGACCAGACGCATGACCCGGAAGAGGCGGAAGAAGGTGATGGAGATGCGGGAGTTCTCCTCCGCGTTCTGGGGCCGTTAACACAGCAGTTAACACGCAGGCGGGCGGCGGGGGCCGGCTGCACTCGACTCTCCCGGCGCCCACGGGTAGGCCCAGCCCCAGGCCTCTGCGGCGCCCGGCCGTGCCCAGGCCCCGAGCCTCTGCCCCAGCATCCCTGGTCTTAAGCCCCACCCCGGGGCGGGGGCGGCAGGTGATTCCCTAGAAATTCCAACTGCTCTGAAATCTAGGCCGAGAGCCGCCCTGCTGCCCCTGCTGCCCTCCTGCTTGGCTCAGCTGAGGGTCCGGTGTCCCGAGCGGCACCGGCGCTCTGGAGGTCCTGGGGGGCGGGGACTGCCCAGCCTCAGCACTCGGTCTGCCACCTCCCCCCACGGCTGTGGATGGGCCCGGGCCGCAGCCCCTGCTGCCCCTCCGCTCCCTTCTGCCCTGGGCCCGCCGGCTGCGCAGGCCTGGGAGGGGTGGAGGCCCAGGCAGTGGAGCGTGAGCCCTGGACGGGTCTCCCTGCCGTGAGAGGACCGAGGGGTCCTGCTCGGGGCGGGTGGGCTCCCCAGGGGTGTCCTGGAGCGGGCCCGGGGCTGCTGGGCCTGGGGGAGCCTGGGGCCGGCGCATGCCTGGCCGGGGGTCGGGGGCCGGACACGCAGCCCCGTCACCCTCTCCTCCAGATCTGGGAACAGTCAGCACAAAATGACCCCCGACGCCCCTCCTGCCCACACCGGCCAGAGAGCTGGGTGGTGCCCGGGAGCTGGCCGGTTCCCCAGAGCCAGTGCAGCCCCCAGCCCCGTGGGCACCGGGAGAGAACGGACCTTCGGGCTTCCTGTTACGGCTCCTGCTTCAGGGCCCCTGCTCGGAGGCGCCTCCGGCCGGGTAGTTTTCCCGATTCTCAACTCCCGCTCCTCTGGCTTCATTTCTGACCGTCTCCAGGTCAGATCTGGCCTGGCCACGCCCACGAAAATCCCACCAGCGCCCGAGCCCTCGCGGCTCCTGGTTCTGACCCTGTGACCGGGGCTCCAGGGGCCGCGCCCCTCACCCCGCTCAGAGCAGGAGGCCCCTGAGGGGCCGGGTTTTACATGCGCGAGCACACCCTGCTCCTCCCAGGGCGGGCTGCGTCTATCCTTCTTCTGAGCCAGAGCTGCTCCCCTGGGGCGGGCTGGTGGCTGGGAGCCGCAGGGGCTGGGGGGCCCGGCAGCAGGCCGTCTGGCCCCCGGGCCCTACCTGTCTGCATTTTGAAGTCTGATGCCCTTCATCTCTGCATTTCTGTCACCCGTGTACCTACGTGAAATTCTACTTTCTCTCCTTCAAAGGAGGTGGTGCTTCCCCAGAGGAAGGGCAGAGGAGGCTCGGGGCCTTGGAACTCGGCCGTCAGCCCCACTGTGCTCCGGAAGGGAGACAGAAGAGAGCGCCAGCTTACACGGAACTCAGCCGGGCACCACGAGTCTGGGAGGTTGGCGCTGCAGAGGCATCTGCATCTGACTCGTTAAAAAGCAAAACGCAAGCCTCCAGTCTGAGCTCGTCCTGGGTTCAGAGCCCTCCAGACGCCACAGGTGCCTTACGCTCCACTGACCGGTGACACACGGCAGCACGTCCAGGCTCAGCCCTTCCGGCTATGGTCGTGGGCTTCATCAGGAAACATCCCCACCGATCTTGCCTCTGTCTGCTGACCTCTGGGGTTCGGGGAATCAACCCACTCACCGGCCCTCCTAAAAACCCACGCTTGGCCCACGTTTGAAGTCTGTGACAGCAGCCTCTTGGAGACAGCTGTTCCAAGGAGACTTCAAGGTCACACCGGTCGGCCTCTCTATCACTTTAGCCAAAGATTCCTAGAGCAGAAGCGGCTCCCACCAGACGGTCTGCTGCAGTGAAGCGGGCGTGGCCTAGTTTTCATGCCCCTCACAGGTAACACTGTTGGGGTGATAGGAAATCCAACCATTCTCTGGGTAATGAACCCAGCTTCACCGCTTACTGGGGACTTGACTCAGAGCTGGAGGACGGCCTGGTGACTAGGAGGACCTCCCCATCTCTGGCTATGTCACCTCTCCTTCCTCTTTCCCAGAGGCCTCGCCGTGGCGCTCGTGGGCGCCCCGTGCAAACCCCACGACAGGTTCAGGGTGGGGCCGTCAGCCAGCGGAGTCCTCAGGACGTTTAACAGGAAATGGCCCTCGGGTCCGATTCTCTCCCCGTGGCTCATTAGACAGTCAAGGTCATGGTGAACCGCCACCCACAGGAAAGCTCTAGGATGGAGATGTCACACGCGGCACTCGGCAGCTACAGACCAGGCAGGCAAGGCGCACGGCAGACATGGGCAGCATGCATCGGGGGCTGGCTTCCGAGATGCGGGGGGTCGGGTGGGGGAGGTGGGTATGTTAGGGGGGGGTCACAGAAGCTGACAGCGTGGACTGGAGGCTCGGTCTTACCATAAAGGGAGAGCATTGGGTATGTTCAGCTGGCTTTAAAGAAAGGCAGACAGAGATGAGCTGTAATGAGTCTCCGAAAAAGACGCCGGCGTTCTAGGTCTTGGTAACACAGGAGCAACGCAGTGGCAGGAGAGGGCGACAGCGCCAAGGGGAGGTACACGGCACAGGCCTGGCGGGGTCCGGGCGCCGCCAGAGTGGACTCTGGGTGCTCTCCTGCCCGGAACCATCTCCGGCTACAGATTAACTACTAATTCACACCTGTTATCACGGAGGTGTTCCGGATTTTGAGGATGGAGGTTTTGTTTGTTCTGAATCAGCCGTGTGTCCTAAGGTAGCCTCCAGGGGCTGACCCTGCACACGTTTACCCAGCACTGCCCGCTGAAGGCGAGAGACCTTGCCTGTGCCCAAGGCTGCGCTTTGCCCATGTGTATTTGAGCAAAGGAGCCCAGGGGCAGTGGCCGCCCAGGTCCAGGGGAAGACTGAGGTTCAGTTACCCCCTCAAGCTGAGGCTCAGGGAGAAGGGCCTGCCGGCTCCTGATGTCCGGGTGTGGACCCTGGACACCGGCCTGAGATAAACGAGTGTGGATCTGTTTATTAAATTTGAAAGCCCTGCACACAATTTAGGACATTATTGTTAACACCCCGAGAAGCTGTTCTCAGGGGTCTGACTCTGGGCCCATTAGGGGGCGGGGGCCGAGGGGCCCGGCCTCAGGGGCGCATCCCACAGCAGGCCTGAGCTGCATCCGGGAAGGTGCCCTGCCCTGCAGCCCCGCGCACAGAGCACAGCCGGGACTGGTCCCCACCGCCTGAGCTGCCAACTGCTTCTAGAAGGCCACGACTTCACTCTCACCCTCCACTTTCAGAGAGTTGCTCCTGTGTTTCTGTTTTCAAGGTATAAACAAGGAGAACATGTAACGGGGTTTTTCAAGGATGGAAATATGCATGAGCAGACGTTTGCTCGCAGGCTGAAAAGTACTTCTCTGGTAACAGGTTTCTCAGCAAATTCCTTTCGTTCCCATTGCAAGTTGGGACGTGTCCTTTTCGGGGACTGGGGGAGACACGGGGTGAGGGAAAGGAGGAGAAGGGACAGGACGCCTCTCTGGTTGTTTATGAACAGTCTAGATCTGTCTCTGCTTCACGACGGGCTGCAGCTGCCAGGCCCACCCACGTGCCTGGACGGAGTGGGGTGTCTAGGATCTGGCCAGCAGGCTGAGAGAACACGGAGACAGACACGCACACGCACGTACACGCACACGCACGCATGGAGGAAGTTCCAGGCTGGTCAGGGGCTTGCGCCCCGGTGTTAACCCGTGAGGAGCCCCATGCCTCCCGGGCTTCAGTGGGGGAGGGGTGTGAGGGCCGCACAGAGGCGAGTCCACAGGCAGTGCTGGGCTCTAGGCCGAGCGCCCAGCAGGCTCTAGCCTTGCATGCTCCCTGAGAACCACCAAAGCTGCCCATTACTTCCAAGAGCCCTGGGCAGACGACTGAAGGTCTTCTGGGTCAACCCCTTCCCGAACGGGACCAGAATGGGGGTGCTTTAGAGGACCCGCCTGGGTCACCTGGCCCGACCGAATTCACCCCCAACCGTGAAAAAATCAAAACTGCTTATTTTACTGCTTAAACCTTCAGAATCTTCATTTGGGCTTTTTAAATGTCTTACCTGTCGTTTTCTTGTTTGTAGCCTTTTATGCTCCCGTTTCAGACTCATTCCTGTAAGTCCCATTTTACTCCAAGGTTTGCCTTTGGGTCTGTTCTAATCACCTGGGGCATCATATGATTTTAACACTATGTATGAATTCAGCAACGCTTTTGTTTTTGGCTGTGCTATGCAGCTTGTGGGATCTTAGTTCCCGGACCAGGGATCGAACCCGGGCCCTCGGCAGTGAAAGCACTGAGTCCTAACCACTGGGCCACCAGGGAAGTCCCCAGTAACCCTCAGGATCCATCCCTATGGCCGTGGAGAGAGGAAGGACGGGCCTCCGGGAACCCAGCGTCCAACGAGCCTCACTTGGGGAGAACGTGGAGACTCACGGGCTCGTTTTTTTCTTGGGCCTTGAGTCTTCCTCTTCAGAGGCTGCTTCTGACTTGCGGGGCAGGGTCACCTGTCAGCCGCTCGTGTGCGCCTGTCCTCATGTGAGGAGCTGTGCTTACAAGGTCCACGAGCTGGAAAGTAACTATGTATCGTAACAAAGCTGGAAGGCAACCCGGAGTGATTCCTGCAGGAGAGTGCAGGAGGGGGCCCGTCGCACAGCCCTGCCCACAGAGAACCACTGGCTGACACACTGCTGCCCAAGGTCACCCCCAGATGCCCGGGCGGCCAGGAGACGGTCGAGTGTGTCTGCCAATCGCTGTGATCCCCCAGAACGTCCTGAGGGACCCCCGAGCGTCACTTCTACCTCTGAGCTAAGTGCAGGATTAATGGGGAGCCCCGAGGGCTTGAGCTGCCCGCCTCGGATGCTTCCCCAGACTCGCTCCCGGTGACCCCCTGCCCTGCACCCTGCCTGCCGCCAGCTCGTGTCCACGAGCGGGGAGCACGCAGCCCGTTTCTCAGCCGCCCATTCTGATCTTTGCTTTCTAATGATCTGGTCATTTTCAAGGGGTTAGGGTATCAGGGCAATTAACTGAATTTGCTCTTGCAGTTGGTAGGAATGAAATGAGATTATTCCTCCCGATGTGGGGCAGAGGTGGGACACTGTCAGAGAGGCCCCGGGCCAGCAGCGGGGACAGACCCTGCCCTCACCTGGGCACATGTATGTGGGTCACCTTGTATGGTTCAACCGGCAAAGACCTGGGGTGGCTCTGGAAAACTGCCTCTCCGACCCAAGTTCAGGACCAGACGAGAAACACCACCTCAGTGGATGAAGCCTTTGTTTCCGGAATGTCCTCACTGTTCCTTTTCACTGGGGTGCTCTCTCTAGACCACCCGTGGGAGCCGAGGGGACTGAGGGGCACCAGAGCCTGCAAAGAGGGTTCTCCAGGACGGACGGACGCCAGAATCGGTGGGGCGTTTCCCAGTTTACATCCCATTGTCTCTCTGGAGAACGGAGAGGTTGTTGGAAATCGCTCTTGACCACATAAAAAAGGGACGGCTTCCTCTCCCTTCTTCTCCTCTTTCCCGGCCCCCCTTCTTGCATAGCTGGGAGGCGAGGGTTAGCGGGGAGGTAGGGCCAGGCGGTAGATTTCGATATCCTGACTATCTTCCGGGATGTCCTCCGTGATCGGCGGTTCGAGGGCACTTAAGAGCAGCTGTGTGCCGTGGCTGCGTCTCCCGGCCAGGCTGGCTTGGAAAGGTGCAGATGACCTGCCTCCCTGCAGGGAAGGCTGAGTCCAAACAGGCCCTCGGACAGGGGCCCAATGCCAGTGGCTGCCGCTGCGACAACGGTTATCGGTCACTGAAATTCCACATCCCTCTGAACCGAGTCAAAAGCAACAGCATGGGAATGTGTGGACCTTTTACCGGCTGCCCACCTTTGCTTGAAAAGACAGAAAACAAAAAACCCTTGTCCAGAACTCAGGGAGTGGATCTGGTATCAATTCCATCCCAAACCACCTGAAGATCTGGGTCCAGCTGGCATCCCCCCTCCGCCTGCCATCCCCCCTCCGCCTGCCATCCCCCCTCCGCCTGCCATCCCCCCTCCACCTGCCATCCCCCTTCCGCCTGCCATCCCCCCTCCGCCTGCCATCCCCCCTCCGCCTGCCATCCCCCTTCCGCCTGCCATCCCCCCTCTGCCTGCCATCCCCTCTCCGCCTGCCATCCCCCCTCCGCCTGCCATCCCCCGCCACCAGCTCTGCTTCTCTACTCCAACTGTCTCTAATCTCATCTCGATTTGATCTGCAAGACAAGACGGTAGTTCAGCTGTGAGCATGTCATGGTGTCGTAGGGGGTGTCTGGGGGGTTGGGCTTTGTTGGCGAGACCCCAGTTAGCCTAGGGTGGGAGGATACATGTGAGGCTGGTACACACAGAGAGAGCTGGGGATACGGGAGTCAAGGGCTTCTAGAGACATCTGACGCTGCTTTCGTGGCCAGGAGCCAGCCGGCATACGTTCAGGGGTGGGGGTTCTCATTATCCTTCTAGCCCCTCTTCCAACCGGGAGAAATGCACATCCCGGGGACTGAGGTGTGGCCCTGCGGACGTGGAGGGGTTGGGAGGTGCTGACGGTCAGAGCCGCCAGGGGTGGCTGCAGGGAAGGAATTTTAAGGTCAAAGTAAAATCTGTTGTAAACTGCTAGCTCTCTAAGGTTGAATGAAGTGCTTTCTTGGGAGGGAGACGCAAGGTCTAAGCAAGCACGTGTCAACTAGGAGACACAGCGGAGGGTCGGGGCCACAGATCTGAGGGCAAGTGAAGGAAATAGCGATGGTCAAAAGCGATTCTTAAGCCCAGTTTCCTTTTCGGTCCGGCACGAATGGAGGAATGGAATTGGGTTTGAGGAAGAGAAGAGCTGGGAAGGGGAAGGTGGGGGCTGTGAGGAAGGCGGAGACAAGGACAGAAAAGGGTGGGGCGCAAGTGAAGGTCGCCCCAAAGATGCGAGGGCGGAGGGTGGAAAGGCAGTCCCCCCCGCCCGTGGGCTTACATCTGTTTCTCCAAAGGAAAGTTCCACCCAGAAGGGGAAGGAGATTCTAGCCAGAAAGGAGAACCTTTGTGGTCATAGGCACTCAGTTAGAATGCCCTTCTGAGCACCCCTTGAGGGGTCTGTGGCCCCAAGGGGACTGGAGGAGAGGGCAGAGCAGCGGTGTGGGGGCTGAGCTGTGGTGACCGGCCTGTGCTGCCAGTCATGCTGCGGAGTGGCTGGGGCCTCGGGCTGCTCACGGCTCACCTGCAGCCCGACGGCTCCTCAGGGGCTGTTACCTGCCAGAGCTCACGCTACACGGGACTGACTACAGAATCGCCAGGGCTGTCTTATCTTCCTTGGGAGGGACAGTCATTCAAACAGATGACCAACAACGGAACTCATGAAAAATAAATGAACAATCAGCTTGCCAGGAGCGCTCACAAAATCCCATATGTGGGGGCAGAGGGGAGAGACAGAGACAGAGACAGGGACACAGAGAGAGACACACACACGTGGACAGACACGGTGAGCCTGAAGGATGGAGAAGAAAAAGAGAGAGAGAGAGAGACTCAAGGCAACAAACCAGCGAGAGCAGCAGGCCCTCAGGAAGCAGCGTTACACAGTGAGTGCTTTGGGGGCACCTGTCAGTGTTTTGGGGCCTGCTGAAATTAGCTCCCTCACTTCCCCCACGAGCTCAGGGAATATTCGAGGTCCCTCTGCTTTAGGCGCTCTCTGGCAAACACCCCGGCAGCTGGCTCAGCTGGGGACAAGTGACACCCACTGCCTGGATGGATGGCCGTCTGGCTGAACCAGGGCTGTGTCCTGACAGCATCCTTCAGTCCAGTCCTCCGATTTAGGGGAAAGGAGAGGGTTGCATGAGGACAGAAGAGGTGAGAATGAGGGAGGAAAGGAAAGAAAATTAGAGGACGGGAGGTGGAGGGGTCTCGGTCAGAAGGCGGAGGGCATGAGGGGCCCCGTTGGGTCCCGGCTGTTGCGACACCGGACAGCCTAACTCAGCCGGGAGAAAACCATTAGAAACGGGTTCCAGGGGCCTTTCGGGTCAGGCCTGCAGGACCCTCCTCCAGGCCACTGCTTTGGGACAGCCTGCGCCCGGCAGCCTGCGGTCCAGCACGCGGGCCTCGCTCTGCAGGCAGAGCCCGGGCTCTGCAAATGGCTCCCCGCGCCCTGCTGGAGTGCGGCTGGTGAGGGGCCCGGCTCACTGCTGGGCGAGCGGGGCTCTGCTCAACCTCTCAGGGCCAACTACCTTTCCAAGCAGAGGAGAAACTACCCTTTAGGACGACTGGGGGCCGGGCCCCCTCCTCACTCACATCCACGCTCTAGACACCACCTCTAGGTCGAGTCTTACCTTCATCCCTTTAAAGGCAGAGTTTCTTTTGGGGGCGGGCAGTACCGAGTCAGTACTGCCCTCGTGTGAACAAGGCACCTTGGTGGCTTCATTTGTTGGGGGCGTGGGAGTGGAGGTGGTGCTGAGAAGGGGAGGGACTGGAGCAGCGGGGGAGGGACCAGCAGAGGGAAACAGGTGGGGGGGATGGGGGCACAGGAATGTGGCAAGGGTCACAGCTGCTCCACCTGGCTTGGCCTGACACCACCAGTGTTGACTTAACCGAGGCCCCGACGTGCGTCCCAAATGCTCCAGGCTGAGGCACGTCCCAGCCGTCCCACCTGCCCCCTCGCCCCCACCCCTTCTCCCCTCCGCCCGCTCTCTCCTCCATCCAGAGTGCAGGGAAGGGGCTGCCCCACACGTCCTGCGCTCTGGTCCTCCAAGCCCAGGGCCCAGGCGTCCGAGCATCCCCTGCAGTCCTCAGGCCTGGAGAAGTTCGGCTGAGCCGCGCTGCCTGGGGTCCCGAGGCTGGCAGCGCCCTGCGCGGGGCCTGTGAGTGCAGGGCCCCTGCCGGCCTGCCCGCGGAAGTGCAGGAGTCAGTTCTCCCACAGGGACGGACTCGAATCCTGCTCTCGCCACCTGTTAGCTGCATGGCCTTGGCAAACCCTGAGCAAGCTTGGCCCCTCCCAGGGATGTGACGTGTGGTGGCCCTGGCCTGGCGCCCCCCGAGGGCAGCACGCTGCCCCCCACCCCTGCCGAGCTCCTCACGAGACCCCAGCCAGGACCGCGTCACTTCACCCCGCCGTCCTGCTCGGCCGCTCTGCAGCCCTGCGCTAGTTCTCTGTCTGTGTCCACGCAAGTCCCCATCCACTGAACCTGCCTGGAGGCCCTCGGCCGCGTCCTGTTCGCACCTGAGGGTCCCTGGGGCCTTCTCTCTGGAGAGTTTCTAGGTGACGATTTAGACGCCACGGCTCTCGGGTGGTCCACACGTGGGCCTGCCGGGCAGCGAGGGCGTCACTGTCAGAAGGCGTCCAGTGCAGAGCCGGTGGGGGGCACTCTGGCCCACCTCAGGCCCCCGCCGCTGCACTCAAGGACGGCCAGCCCCAAGGCGGGTCGCTGCTGTCAGTCCCGTGGCCGCCTCGTCCGCGACTGGGGACACGTGTGTCCGTGATGAGGGCTCTGGGCGTCCCAGCACTCCCTGTCGTGCAGGGGTGGGGAGGGGTAACTGGGGGCTGCCGGGGGCCACTTCTGACACCCCAGGAGCTTCCACTGACATCACAGGGTTACGTCACTAGGTTTTCCTTCTGGAAAACAGAATTTCAGACTCAAGGGATAAAGGAGGAGGAGGGAGCTTCCTAGGGGACATGACGCTGACTGCACAGACGGAGGAGAAGGCAGCGCGTCCAGAGGGGACGGGGTGGCCGGGCTGTGGCCACGGACGCAGGATCCAGCGTGACTGCGGAGCCCCGGGTCTCCCCCGGTCACCTCGGAGGGTCCAAGGGCATCTCCCAGAGTGAGGCGGAGGTCAAGGCGGCCCCGAGCACGGAGGCCCCAGCTCAGCCCCCCATTTCTCCTCTTCCCTCAGCTGTTCACCTGTCCCGGCCTGGAATACCGTTGCTGTGCTGCTGATTCCATGTCTGACCGCAGACCGGGCGTCTGTTGTCCACCTGACATCACTGCTGGGCAGTCGAGTACACAGCCCCCCACCCCCCCGAGCCTCATCCTCTTTGTGCAAACGGGCCTCGCCTCCCACCCTCCTGCCGACGCCGGCTCCATCCTCCCCGGCTTGGCCGGGACCCCACGGCTCCGTGGGAGCCCTCCTCCTCTGGCGCCCACATCCAGCCTGTCAGGAGAGGCCATGGGTCCTGCTCGCAGAGCACACTGAGAATCTGACCGTTTTCACTACATCTGCTGCAACTCCGTCCCCTCCCACCTGGATGGCTGCGTCCACCTTCCAAATGGTGGAGGGCTTTGCCCTTGACTCCCGCAGGGGGTCCCCGGACCACGGACACCTCTTCTCAAAGGTGCCCGAGTCTCCGCCTCCCGCTCAGGCGAAGGCCCAAAGCTGCTCTCCTCCCTGACCACCGCACCCTACGCGTCCTGCCCGAAAGCTCCTCTCCCGGGATCCGCAAGGGCATCGCCTCACTTCCCTCAGGTCTTCGCCTTCTTCAAATTCCCCTCCTCAGTACAGCTCGTCTTGCAGAGAACGGCACCGGCCTCCACGGCTCCCGGCTCCTCCGACCCCTCCCCTGGCGCTTCTCGGCTCTCCACGTACTGCACCATTTCCTTATTTTCTGTGTCCGAACATCTCCCAGCCTTAGGACACCGGCTCCCAAGGGCGGGCTTTTGTTTGGTCCGTAATGGATCCCAGGTGCCCGGCACCAGAAGGGGAGGCTCCAGGAAGGGACAATTGTTCCTGGGGTCGCTGGGGAATCCACTTCCCAAGGCAGGGCGCCAGAGCCTAGCAGAGGCAGGAGGACGGAGCTGTTTGAGGAGAGATGACTCTGAACGTGGCGAATGTTTGGAGGGCGGCTGGGATGCACACAGCAGGTGGGGAGGGCAACGAGAGCTGGTCTCTGTAGGCTAATTGTCAAAGATGACGGGTTACAGGTGGAGAGCCTCAGGGATCCCTCTGACACTGGAACGGAACGTTTGTCTGCAAAAGGAGGTCTTGTGACGACAGTAAGACTAGAAAATTCGGGCAGGTCTGGAGCTGAGCTCTTGGCCCAGTGAGCGTCCAGACCCATAACCTGCCTATGGCCGGAAGGCAGAACCATACGGTGGAGGGTCCTGCCTCTGAGAAGAAGCGTTGTTGACCCTATAACTTGTCCCACAATCCTGGCTACTGTCGGGGTGCAGGGCCATGTCCGTGCTTGTGGGACAGGCCCATCTTGGCTTGAGTCGTGGGCAGTGGTCAGTGAGCTTGCTTTGATCGGCTGGACCCATTGACCAAGGGTTCGAGTGTATCCGGGAACGAGGGCTGTGACATCTGTGCTTGGCTGGTGTGTCAGCAGGGGGGTTGGAAAGACCGTCCTTTGCTTGGGTGCCACGGTCTCTCCCCTTTAACAGCGCTGTACAGTTTTTTAATTTTTATTTATTTATTTTTTGGGCTGCATTGGGTCTTCTTGCTGCACGCAGGCTTTCTCTAATTGCGGAGAGCGGGGGCTACTCTTTGTTGCTGTGCGTGGGCTTCTCATTGCAGTGGCTTCTCTTGTTGTGGAGCATGGGCTCTAGGTGCACAGGCTTCAGCAGTTGTGGCACACGGGCTCAGTAGTTGTGGCACGCGGGCTCAGTAGTTGTGGCGCATGGGCTTAGTTGCTCTGCGGCACGTGGGATCTTCCCGGACCAGGGCTCGAACCCGTGTCCCCTGCATCGGCAGGCGGATTCTCAACCACTGCGCCACCAGGGAAGCCCCAACAGTGCCGTACAGTTTACGGCCGGTTTTTAAGTGGATGCTCTTAGTTGAGCTTCAAAACCCAGCCCCGTAAATCCTCATGGTCCTCGGATCGGTGGGGGCTGGGGGGGAGGGAGAAGCGGGACTCAGGCACTCGATCTGACCCTGGTCCAGCCTTCTCCTCATGGTCCTCGGATCGGTGGGGGCTGGGGGGGAGGGAGAAGCGGGACTCAGGCACTCGATCTGACCCTGGTCCAGCCTTCTCCTCCAGCCCCTGCCTGGGACGATGGCGCAGGTGTCCTTTCTGGATGTGTGGGAGGGGGTGGGAAACAGTCGGGGCCGAGCGGTGGCTCTCTGGACACCCCCTCTGCTCTGCATCACACACGCGGTCCCCGTTTTTATCTCCAGACAACCCTTCGTGTGACTTTTCACAAACTCCTCAATCTGGAGAGTGAAGAGCATCTCCATGTGGGCGAAGGATACTGGGAGGAATTGCAGGGGCTTCCCAACTGGAAGCGGGCTGGGCTGACAACTTCTCGTTCAGAAAATAAAAAACCTCCTGTGGTTCTTTAAAGATACAGACTATGGAGCGTAAGGGCTGAACCAATCCCGGCCGGCAGGAGTCCGCGAGAAGAGGCTGTGAGATGCACGTGTTCATCAAAAGGCGTCGTGGACTGGACAGACGAGAATGCCGGTCCCCCGCCCCGGGAGGCCTGGCTCCAGCCGAGGGGCAGCAAAGGCACGGGCACGCTCCGTCCTCACTGTGCATCGGCCAACGGGGGTGCTCATTCGCGTCTGTCCAGCTCAGGCTCACGGCACACAAGCTGGGCGCCGAGGCGGATTGTAAATGGAAACTGTCGTACAAATGGAGGGTCTGTATGTGACTCCACGTGCCGTTCCTGGGGTCCTGCACCACCCCCAATTCCAACAGTCACTTTCTGGGGTAGAAATTTTATACTCTAGAATTGTTTTCCTTTAAAAATAGCAGTGATTTGAAAGAAAACGGCCGGCTGAGCGATGGTGTGGGCCTGGGCAACAGTGAGCACCCCAGAGGACCCTGGGACTGAGGTGGGTCCTCTGCACCCAGGGAGCTGCCTGCTGTCACCCTCCTGTGGGTCCCTGCCATCGGCCCCAACTCCCCTGGCATGGTTCCCCACAGGGACCCACCCTCCAGACGCAGGCTCACCCTCCCCTTCCCTCGTCTCCCCCGAGGGCCCCTCGGTCCGAGCACAGGCCCTGGCCGGTGGATACTTGTAGGTAGGGACGTGACAGCTCCTGGGATACAACTTGGGGTCCATCCAGCCACTTGGGGGGGCAGTGCCAAGGGAGGGGAGGCATGGGGTCTGAGTGGGGAGCTTGGTTTCCTTGTGTTCCAATGATTCAATGGCAGAGGTCAAGGGAGTGTACACACGTACGTACACACGTACGTACACACTCACACACACACACACACACACACACACAGACACCCCGCAAGACAAAGACGACCCTGGGGGATCCCCGAGACAGGGGCAATCGAATCTATGCTACGGGGCGAGCAGGGAGGGGGCCAGGTTGACGGGGGGACACAGGGAAAGCAGACCAGCCTCCTCCCAACGTCCACCCGCTCGAAGGGGGCAGACAGGACTTCTGATCATGGAAGCAGGACATATAATAACATCAGTTCAACCGACTGGCAGCCGACTATGGGGTGGAGGGGGCAGGTAAGGACAAGGGCGGGGGACGGTGGCGGTCGTGGGGTGCTTCTGACACCTTAGATCAGAGCTCTAGAGCATCTGCTCCGCGCTGCTATTCAATGGTTCAGTGCACCAACATCTGTGCAAACATTACCAAGTCTCTTAATCAAGGAAAAATCCTGACAAAAAACTAAACCACACATGTTAAAAACCAACCGCAAGAGGGCTTGCCTATGGATAACGAGAGAAGACTGAACATGCTCTGGAGCGAGGGACGTGTGCAGGGGCTAGAGGGACTGTCTAGGAGGGGCAGCTCCCGGGGGCAGGTGCAGGAGGTCTTGGAGCCGGGGTGGTGGTGGTGAGGGGAGAACCAGGCAGGGGCAAGGCTGGTCCTCTGGGGCAGGTTCACCTGGGGCCAGGTGCTCCCACAGCAAGTTGCGGGGGGGGCGGAGGAGCCCTCTCCAGAAAAGAGGGGTACGGGCTGTTCTCCCCCGCCTCTCAGTGGAGGGGCTGTTTTAGCGTGAATACGATGGGCTGACAGTGCCGGCCAAGTGCGAGCCGTCACCCGTGGTCCTCGGGAGAGCTCATTTCCCGGATGCTGGGAGCGGGAAGGGGCTGCGCTGGCAGCTGCCCAGCGGTTGTAAACACCCTTCCACCGTCTCACTCTGGGATCCCAGGGCTGCATCCTCCTAGACAGTGTGTGTCATGCTAGGCCAATTGCAAAGGGGGAAGGAAAGGAGGCAGCGATCAAAACTCAGAAGGAAAGGGGGCCTAGCTCGTTCCAAACGTTAAAGAAAAAAGAATAAAAACATTTCGAAGTAAAGCAACGAGAAAGAAAATCCTTTCAACCAATTTAAACAAACCAACCAGAATAACTTAGTGGGAATAAGGAGCTGGGAGGAAGCGGCAAGGAGAGAGCAACGGGGTGAGCGCGGGGCGGGCGCGGCGTCGCGGGGCGGGACGCCGGTACTTACGTTTACCTCGGTGATGGCTATGTCAACAATGCTACCAACAACAATCAAGGCGTCAAACGTGTTCCATGCATCACAGAAATAGTGCTGCATGGGGCAGAGGGGCCAAAGGAGGGAGACAGGAGGAAAAACCAACAACAAAGAAACACAAAAGGAAGAGGAAAATGAAAAAAAAAAGCATGAAAGAAAGGAGAGAAGAGAAAAAAAATGAGAAAAGAAAGAGGTTATGTGGGCATACTGGACCCTCTTACCACTCCACAGTTCTGGAGGTGCACACCTGGCACCCGGTGCTCGCCGAGCCTGACAAAAGCCGGGTTAGTCGGGGCGGGGGGGCCGGGCGGGGGTCCTGGAGGAGGAGACGCCCCGGCCGCCCCTTGTCCGGCCCGGCAGAGTGGGGACAGTGCGGGGGCTCACGTCCCCCAGGACGGCGGCAGGTGCAAGAGAAAGCATGACTGGCGGGGGTAAAACAGGAAAACCAAACAATGAACTGGAGGAGGTGAAGAGGGAGGGACACGGAGGCGTCCTGGGCAGAATCATACTCACATTCGTCTCACTGAGAATGACGTCAATTACGCTGCCAATTACGATGAGGCAGTCAAAGACATTCCAGGGGTCACTAAAGTGGCCCTACACGGGGCGGCAGGACGGGAGTGAAAAGGAAGGTCAGACAGACAAGAACAGAGCACCGCCGTCGGGCCGCACCGTCGCTGCCGAGTCCGAGCGGGGCGGGGTCCTCCCCCTCCAGACCCAGCCCCTCGCCACCCGTCCTACTTCCCCAGCCCCTCCCAGGCCTCCAGCGCCTCCTAGGAGGCCTGCCTGCAGGGAGGGAGGGAGGGAACGGGGGCGGGGCCCTCGCGAGGTGGTCTGGGAATTAGCAGGCGGCCATTGGTGCGGTCCAGGCCCAGCCAGGCCCTCTGGGCTCAGGGGTGAGCCGTGTGACGCTCGTGACAGTGAGGGGACCATGGCCTCAGAGCAGCATCTACAAGGTCACCCTCGTGGCAGCCCTGGACGGGCATCCAGCCCTGGACGGGCCCGGTGCCTCTGGACGGAGGCTTTCCTCCCTGAAAGGGGACGGAGGCCAGGCCAGTCCCAAGGTTTGGTGACGTGGGAGGTGACCCTAGACCGGCCCTCGGGGCAGGGGTGTCTCTGAAGCACCGCCACGCTCAGCACCACCATTCTGACTCAGGATCCCGCTGAAGCGGCCCCCGCGAGAATGAGCTTCTCACAGCCTTTGCTGCAGGCTGGGTGGGGCTCTGGGGGCTGTCGTGTCTAGGGGGAGCGATCAGGATGCTGACTCCACTCCTTTGTCCTGCACACATGGAGTTTGTTTGTTTTACACCATATTGGGGGAAGGGAACAGAAGAATGTTTTTCAAAGACTTTTTCAAAGTTCATGGACAACTGGTCAACCAAGGGCTGTCCCCTTCCTGTGAGGGTTCTTGGAGTCCTGGGTGGGCAGGCTCTCTGCAAAGAGAGGGCGGGTTCTTAGGTCTGGACCACTGCCTCTCAGAGTGCAGGGGAAAGGGAGCAATGCTCTGTGACACACGGATGTTCACGAGCCCCGGGAACCACACAGCCGTCCTCCCCAGGGGTGGAGCGGGGAGGGCCCAGCACCGAGGGCATCTGTCTTTCTGTAAGAAAGGACATCTGCCCCTTTGGTTCTTCAAGGGATGCCCCAGCCTCTGAGCCACGAGGTGGGGCTTCCAGGAGATGCACTTCTGAGGTTGGTGAGGAGGTAAGAAAGCATCGGGCTGGCCTCTTAGAGTCTCCCCGGTCCCTCTCCCTGGCCCTCCTGGGGCGGCCAACTCTCGCTCTCTATTTCTGAGTCCCAGGAGGCTGTGCTCTCCCATTTCTTCCCGACTCCCTCCAGCTCCCTGACCACTCCACCCCCACCCTTCCTAGCCGTGCCCCCTCTCAGATGGATCACAAGACATGCTGTCCCAGGGCTGTTATTCTTAGTGTGGAGGTCAGGTCGCAGGGAAAGGGACCTCTCGGTTCCCAGGCCTTTCTGCCAAAAAAAAAGCAGAAATGCCACTGTGGAGACCCTGGACAGCCCGGTGGGGAGCAGAGGCCGGCCAGGGCGTGGGTGAGGTGAGAAATGCCACTGAGGAGACTCTGGGCAGCCCGGTGGGGAGCAGAAGTCGGCCAGGGCGTGGGTGAGGGGAGCGTCACTTGAAACCCTTTCTGGCTTCCCAGAGTATTTTTCTGAATATCCCGGAGCCTTTCGGGGCACCGGGAGGCTTCTCTCTCCCATTTGAGTCACGTGCTGTGAGCGGGAAAGAACCGACCCCCTCCAGGGTCCTCCCATGGCATCACAGGGCACGTGGAGAGCACTGGTTTTGAGGGCAAAGAGTGAAGACCCCGTGCCAACGACAAATACGCGTGTGCTTTAACATCAGGTTTTGGGAAACACTGGGGGACTATCTCTAGAGAGGAAAACCATCTCTGTGGGTAGAGCTGTTTCGGGAGGGAAGGGGAGGGGGTGTCCAGGAAGAGGAAGGAGGGAAGCAGGAACCAGAGGAGAGTCCAGGACGCCCCGCATCCAGCCTAGAAAACGCAGTGGCAAATCGTTATTCGGGCCTGGGGGGCGAGAGGAGGAGAGAGGTCAGGGGGCGTCTCGGCGCTCAAGGAGAGGGGAGGGGCTGGCATCTGCTCGTTCACCACAGGGACCTGGAACAGATGGGGGAGTTGGCCTCGGTCCACAGCGTGGATGAGGCGAGAGACAGAAAGGGAGAAGGCAGGCAGAGGCGAGGCAGACGAGCGGTTAACAGCTGGCGAGCTCCGGAAGGAGCCTGGCCCCCAGGGACCCTGCAACCCTCACCCACCCCATGCACCGCCTGTCATCCCCACTCTTGCGCTCTTCTGTGTTCGTGCACAGGACGGACAGGCCCGCCCCAGTGCTCTGCGGCCGGCGGCTTCCGCTGGGTTGCCTGGCCTCACCCGCCCCCTTGCCCTCCACCGGCTGTGCTGCTGGTGCATTTGGTTGGCCCCTCTGTCCTGTGGGCCCGGGGCCAAGGCCTCCACTGGCCGCAGAGCCCCACCAATTCCCGCCCGGAGGAGGTTTACACACGGCCCACGGTGCGGGGGGTGACAGGGTCCCTTTAAGAGGCAGCTTCCCCCTGCCCTGTCCACCCCCTTCCTGCCCCGTCAACCCTCCAAGCTGGACCATGCACACAGTTTCAGATCCAGCTGTCAGCGCCTCCTCCCAGCCGTCCACACCCATCCCAGAAGCACGCTGACACCCTCCAGGGGGCTCGACAGGTTGCCGAGGGACACACCTGGCCAATTCCCCAAGTGGGCAGGGCCCGGGAGGAAGGTCGCCCCCTGTTGTCAGTGCAAGAGCTGTGTCCTCTCTCTCCGTCACACACATGCACACACACACACACACTCGCACACACACCTGTTGTCACCCATCTCCTCGACTGCTGGAAACCATGGGTGACATGGGTTTGGGGAGTATGATGGAGGAAATAGAATGGGAAAACAATCATAGACTTGTTTTCTCGAAATCAGGCTGACCTCCAGGTCATACCTGTCACTCGTTCTTTCTCTGGTAGAAGTCAGGGATAGCGAAAGGGGCTCCGGGCTCTCCCTGAAGTGGGGAACCAAACCTCTCAATGTCCAGATCCTCAGAGCCAGGCAGGGCTGCCCACGCAGGGGCGGACGGCGTTTTGGGGGAAGACTTTCTCTCGCCATCTCTAACCCTGCAGGGTAAGTGGGTCCCCAGCCTCAGGAGGTCTCGTGCGTGTCCCCCTGGGCTGAAAGGCAAGCGCCCCACTGGGAACAATCCCTTCTCCGGAGGGCGCCGACCCTCTGCTCACTGGCTGCCACGGCAGAAGAGACGTGGACCGAATCGATCCTAGGCTCAGCACAACGTGACTAGGAAAGGACGCTGCTGCCCAGCACCCACAATGCACTTCACCTGCACGAGAATTTTGGATTTTCCTCTCTTGGATTATCTGTGCCCTGACTCACTCCACCCCTGGAGCTGTTCCGAGCTGGAAGAGGCGGTGTAGTGGTTAAGGGTGTGACCCGCAGAGGCAGGTGTCCGGGTTCGAGTCCTCCATCTAGCACTTACTGGCTGGGTGACCTTGAGCAGATAACCGCACCTCTCTGTGCCCCAGTTTCCCCCTATGACACGGCGACCTGTGGGTTATGGTAGGAATGACACAAGTGAAGGGTCTGCACCTGTAGGGAGCCCAGTGAGTTCCAGCGACTGCCACGGTTGCTGGAGCTGGTCCGTCCCCTTCTAGGGAGGCCAGACGCACAGGGTCAGCTTTGGGGGTGGGACTGAGCAGTGGGGAAGGCAAGGCTCAGGAATGTGGAAGGAGGAGGGGGAACGTGAAGGTTCCAGAGTCCCAAGCTCCCTTCAGTGGGTCTCATCTTGAAACCTAGTGAGGACTGCCTGTCCTGAGGTTCTCGGATGAAATCCAGCATCACTTGAGATTGGTGACCGTAAGTAAGCTGTCCTGGCTAGATTCCGTCAAACTCAGGTCCACACAGATAGTGAACTGCCAGGTTCCTAGAAACCACTATTCCTCCCAGGGAGACCCAGGCCCCTTTTGCTCTGGCTGGAGGGCTGGGAGGAGAGGAGTGGGTTGCCAGGTGGGCCCACATCCTGTCTCTGGTCCCGAGAGCAGGGCTGCTGCTGGGAGGTCCAGGCACACGCCCTGGCCCTGAATTCGGGACTCTCAGCCCCTTCCCCGCCCAGAGCAGAGTCAACACAAGCTTTAAAACAGGACGGTGGTGAGAGGGGTCCACAGGCGTCTACACACCTGGGACTGGGCTGCCATTGCTGGCTTTCTTCTCCTCTCCATCCCCTCCTGCGCGGCTTCCTCTGACGGGTCCAGCAGAGAGAAGGCAAGGAACACAGAGGAGGTGACCGGACGCTCTTCCTGGTGGGGAAGCTGACTGGACTTTGTCCGGGTCTCTGCCCCAAGACTGTTCCCTTCCAGGGACACATGGGGCCCCAGAGATCGACGTGGCAGGGGTGGGGGGCGGCCCTGGGTGGAGGCTGGACGTGGAGCTGCTGGAAGCAGAAAGGGCCACCTGGGGGAGGCGGGGCCTAGAATGGAGTGGGCAGACGGCGTGTGCTTGGCCAGGGAAGGGGGCCCAGCCGAGTAAGGGCCCTGCTGGCGTGAGCTGGGAGGCTGTGCCTGGTTCCGGGTCGTGGGACGGGGAGATGGGAGGTGGTGGGTGCAGCCGGCGGCTGAGTGTCGCCACACAGAGATAATAGAAATTGTATGACGTTAGGATGTCATTCAGACGTAACAGTAATTGAGGAAGTCACTGGCATCTAGTGGGGCGGCATGGCTGGTGCACAGCTGTGTCCAGCCCCTGGCAGCTCCCACCCTGTGACGCGCCCCTTCAGAAGCCCTGGAGCCCCCCAGCAGACAGCCCGGGACGGGGGCGGGCGGGGCAAAGGGCAGCAGCAGACAGGGGCCGGGGTCAAGGAGACTCTGGGCGGGTGGTGGTGATGGGGCCGCACTCCAGTAGTTAGAGGAGTGCACACTTGGAAGTGGACATTGCTCTCGTTTCTCCTTTGGAATTAAGCTTTTTTTCTCCCCAGGAAGGTTTCAAAGGCCCTCAGTCATTTATCTCACCAAGATGTAACGGGTGCTTCTGGGTGCCTGGAAGTGCACAGATGTGGGCAGAGCGTGAGCCCGACCTGACCTGCCGCTCCCACGGGGTGAGGGGACGGGGGGGTCGGCTGGGCTCCTTTGGGGCCTGGGGAGGGTCTCCTCCGCCCCAGTTGGCACCTGGGTCCACGACAGGACCCCGCTGCAGGATCGTCTAGGACGAGGGTTCAAGGGGATATGCCTCGAGCGCGGGCAAGGCCGTCTGACACGTGGCAACGTCCGCAGATACCCCACTTCAAAGGGACACGGGGGGCCCCCTGGAGGCGGGAAGGGGATGCAGAGGACGGCAGCCTTGGTGGGGGCGAGGCGTCATCTGCCCACCTGGAATCTTCTCCCGGCCCATCCCGCAGACTACGCCCCGGGCGGAGTCCCCCAAACCTGACCTGACCGTCCCATCCTCGCCCCCCGCCCTTCCCGACGCAAGCCACCTAATGGGCCGGCCCCTCCTTAGCCCCCCGCACCCCTGCAGCCTCCACCTGTGCCCACTCTAGAGAACCTGCCCTCAGCTCCAGAGATACGTCACCAGGCCTGGCCCCTCCTGTGTCAGAGTGACTGCCAGCCTCCAGGGGAGGGGAGGCGGGCCCAGCTCACGCAGCCTTGCCGGGACTGTTCCTGCCACCATGGTCTGCGCCTCGGCCCTGCTAGCAGCCCTCCCCCTCCCCTCCCACAGGTCCAGGCTGGCGGGTCTGGACACCACTGCTCACAGGCGCAGGGGGCTCGTCCCCTCCCAGTGACTCTCACGTGGCCGTGTCACCCAGCGTGAACCATCTCCACGTTAAATAATGAAACGCAGCAGCTGCTCTCCCCTCCCCACAGGGGGCCTTTCCACGAGTGCTGGGTTTATTTTTGATCATACTGACTTCAACGCCCCCGCCCATCTGGCAGATCACCAGTAAAGGGGGTGTGGGGAACTAAACACAGACGTTTCCCATTATAACTTAGGAATTATAGACATATATATATATTTACATTATGTGTATAGGTGTGAGTTTCCTATACATAAAGATTTAGATTTTCTCTGAATTTTATTTAAGGAAAATTAAGGAAGTAGTACTAAGTATTTATTGCGAAAAGGGGGTTTTGGTTCTCCAGTGATTGAAGCCCACCAGCCTGAAAGAATGTCTAAGTTTCCGCGCAGGTTCCGAAAAGGAAATATTCTTGCGGGCTCTCGGTGTTTTTAGAGTTGGACTTTCCATGTCGGAAGGAAATAGAAGGAGACGTTCACATTTCTAGTGGTAGTGTGAGCTGCGCTGAGCCTTGGCCGCTAACCGGCCACCGAGTCCCAGTTTCTGCTACACGTTACCTACTTGCTCCTCAAGTAAGCGATCCCTAAATGCTCTTTCAGGACCAGCAGGGCCACTCTCCCCGGGGCCTTTCAGGACCAGCAGGGCCACTCTTCCTGGGGCCTTTCAGGACCAGCAGGGCCACCCTCCCCGGGGCCGACCGAGCCTGCACACCGTGGGGTCCGCCCCCTGCAGATTTCCCAGACGCCCAGTGGAATGGTACTGGGGGCCTCTGGGAGGTGATTAGGCCATGAGGGTGGAGCCCTCAGGAACGGGACTGGGGTCCTTGAACAGGGGACCCCACAGAGCTCCCTCGCTCCTTCCACCTGCGAGGACACAGCTGGGAGCGGACGGGGCCCCCTTCATTGGACGTGGCCCTGTGCTCCTATCTGGGACCCCCAGCCTCCAGACCGTGCGAGGTAGATTTCTGCCGTTTGTCCTGGCAGCCGGGCAGACTGAGATGGCCATGACCCCACTCAGGCCCAGCTAAGCCAGCCTCCCCACATTACCGAGGAACGGATGCAGAAAGGACAGCCCTACCTGCCCTCCCTGCTCGTTCGAGGTGATGCTGAGGGGGGAGGTGGGCTTCCTGCTCTGTCTCCAGAATTTCGTCTGTCGGTGGGATCTGGGGGCAGGGGATGATCGAGCAAGAGATAAAGTAAACTTTGTTTTGTAAGAAATAAAGCCTCACAAAAATCTTTGCCCCTTGCAGAAACGTCCGCTTGGTTAGGACTGTTAGGAGGGGAATTAGGGCGAGGGGTACAGCTGGATCCAGAGGTAAAGCTGGAGAGAAAGCAGGTTTTAGCTGCAACGTGGTATCTGGTGAAGACAAAGCCAGTTTCTAGTAGTTTCAGCTTTCCAGACAGGAGACGGAATGGCCCTGGCTGGCATCCTCTCCTGCCGGTCACCCCCCTTTCTCCTCCATCTCCTGGTCCTTTACTGGCTCTAAGGAAAGGGTCCTGACGTTCTCTCAGTAGCTTAGGGAGGACTCCCTCCCAGGACCCCAGCCCGATTGCTCCTGCCTACGGGGTCTTCCCGGCACTTGGAAGAGCCCGGCCCTGGTTCCTCTCGCCCCATCTGCCCGGGCTGCCCCAACGGAGCCTACCCTTTGGTGTGGTCCCCGCTGGCCTTCTTCAGGGGGACAGAGGGCAAAGCCGATTTTGGACGTTAAGGAACATCATAGCCTAAACTTGAGTCCCGCTTGAGCGGGAAGGCAGGCAGGGCTCGGCTGTGCAGACGGGTCCCTTCCCTCGTCAGACGGTCACCTGCTGGGGGGCTAGCCCTGCTTCTCCACCCGCCTGGCCCCTCTCCCAGAGCGGGGGCGGCTCGCTCACCGGGGACAAGGAAACACCAGAGACGGCGGGTCCAGCCTCGGAAGCCCCCTCCCCTCTGCTGGGGCAGGGGTGCCCCTGGGGAGCCCCAAGCTGGGTGGAGGTTGTGCTCATGTGAGAAAGGCTGTTACTAAAGTGGAAGCAGATGCTGGGTCTTCAAGGAAAGAAGGTTCTGGATGTGGACAAAGCTGAGGACAGACGGAAGAACCGGCTGCAGTTTCCTGGCTGGAGACAGCCTCCCTGAAGGCTCCCTGACCCCCACCCCCACCCATCCTGGCCCCTTCTGCCAGTCCAGCCCTCATCTGTCCCTCTGCCATGGCCCAGGGAAGGAGTCAGCTGGTGATGACTCTTCCTACCTTGACCGTTCACCCCGGAAATCTGTACCGTGTCTCGGGCAACAGTCCGTCCCAAGACAGAAAACCGTCCTAAGGATGGCAGAGGAGACTTTGTTCTGAGGGCACCAGGGGCCGGGACCCTCACGCACAAGCACAGCCAGAAATGCGGGGAAGGCCGCCTTCGCGCTCGGCAAGGCCAAGGCCGTCCACACTCCCAGCTCAGACTTCCTGGCCGAGCACATCGGCCTGGCCCGGCCCCACAGCCTGGTGCTGGCCACTGAACCGCCTGCCTCGCATCTGCAGCTCCTGGACCCGGGAGGTCCGGGGACGACTGGGGGGCCAGGAGGGGACCCACACGGGGGACGCCGGGCCAGGAGCCGGTCTTACTCTTCCCACAGGGCTCCCACACCTGAGATCACCCACCTGGGTCCATGAAGCCAGAGCAGTTGGGGTGAGGCGGACGGATGGAGGGATGCAGACCCCGTGAGCGGCCTGCGGAGAAGCGGTGTCTAGAGCCCCATGGCCCAATATGGCAGCCGCCGGCCCTGTGGCCACACAGATTCGAATTAATTTAAGTAAAATTAAGAATCCAGGCCTCGGCTGCATGAGCCAAGTTGCCCAGGAGGCGGGTGGCTGTTCACAGACCGACGGTGGGCACGGAGCGCCTTTATTCCTGCAGACAGTCCTGGCGCTGGTCTGGAGACCGCACGCGCCCCTTGGGTTGAAACGCCTTTGGGCCCCAGTTTCTCCTGCGTCAGGAGCGTCCCCGAGGCTCCAGTTGCTCTTACGCCCAAGAGCCGGGGGCCAGGGGGGCGACGAGTGTTTCCATTTTGGTTCCACTCGCTTTCTGGACTGTTCTCGGCGGGGAGGGTGTGGAAAAGCGTTTTGATCCCAGAGAGCTGTGGGGTCGGGCCCTCCGGGGGCAGAGACGTGGCCGCTCCCTGACTGGGCAGCACCAAGGGGATGGGAAAGTCTCAGAGACAGCTGCCCCCGCTTCCTCACCTGCCAAGGCCCAGGTGAGTCCCCGGGGGGAGGAGGGGGAGTCGGGAATCCTCCCACCTCCCTGGGCCGATCTGCTTCTCTGAGCAGGAGCCTGGGGCCCCTTCTCCCTTCATCACCCGCTGGGTCATGGTCAGCAGCAAGTTCCAGGCACACGATCACCCCACCCCCCAGAGCTGAGCGCGGAGCGTCTGGGGCTGGCCCTGCCCTGGAACCTCCACAGTCACGGAGAGCTGCCCAAAGGGACTGAAGCCTTGGAACCCCCCGGGTCGCCCTATTGACCCTGAAGGACTTGGGTTAAAGTTCAATCTGGAGTTTTAACTGGGATTGTACTGAAGAGAAATGACATCTCTGTTAACGTTGACTTTCCCAATTCATGAACATGACATATTTCTCCATTTACTGAGTTTTCTTTAACTCCTCTGTGTGAAATTTCACAGACCTTCTGTAAAGATCTTAGAGGGTTTTGGTTAGATTTATTCTTAGGCATTGGAGATATCTATATCTATATCTGTATCTATATCTATATCTATATCTATATATATATATTTTTTTTTTGCGGTACGCGGGCCTCTCACTGTTGTGGCCTCTCCCACTGCGGAGCACAGGCTCTGGACGCACAGGCTCAGTGGCCATGGCTCACGGGCCCAGCCACTCCACGGCATGTGGGATCTTCCCGAACTGGGGCTCGAACCCGTGTCCCCTGCATCGGCAGGCGGACTCCCAACCACTACGCCACCAGGGAAGCCCAGGCATTGGATATTTTTCAGTGCTTATCATAAACTGCATCTTAAAAGTTTTTTCCTGTCTTTGCTGATAAATTTCTGTTCATGATAGGAGGACAGTCTAGCTACTTAGTTAACTTCAGACGATTCTATGCGAAACCTTTTCATGCTGACCAGCTTGGTCCTGCACAGTCTCGTGGGGCCCAGGGAAATGTCCAGGGCAGTCCTCCGCTCGGGGAGAAATTCCCTCTGGCCATTAGGTGTCCAAGACACTCCTGTCACCTGCCCCATTCTTCAGACAGAATGTGAATTTTAGGAGCAGAGCAGGGATTTACTTGAGTCCATTTATTTTCCATAAGGTGGCGAGCAGAACAGATGGAAATGAAGACCGAGAACATCAATTACCATGAGGACAACGAAAGAACGGGGCCAAACTACAAACCGACCGACCGACCAGCCAACCAACCACAGAGACCAAGGGACAGAGCAGGAAGCCCAGCAGGCCAACCTCAGACACCTGATGTTAGGACTGATGGCAATCCCTGCGTCCTTACTGCCTACTGTCCTTCCTCAGCTGACGCTCGCAGGTGCAAACTCACTCGTGGCACAAACACACGATCACATTAGGAGCACCGGTTCTAGGGCCAGATCCAGCTAGATATTTCCACCAGGGCTTCAAGTACTTTCTTTCTTTAAAAATTTATTTATTTATCTATTTTTGGCTGTGTTGGGTCTTCATTGCTGCACACGGGCTTTTCTCTAGTTGCGGCGAGCGGGGGCTACTCTTCATTGCGGTGCGCGGGCTTCTCATTGTGGTGGTTTCTCTTGTTGTGGAGCACGGGCTCTAGGCGCACGGGCTTCAGTAGTTGTGGCACATGGGCTCAGTAGTTGTGGTGCACGTGCTTAGGTGCTCCGCAGCACATGGGATCTTCCAGGACCGGGGCTCGAACCCGTGTCCCCTGCATTGGCAGGCAGATTCTTAACCACTGCACCACCAGGCAAGTCCCCTCAAGTACTTTCTGGTTTGGTTATCTTCCTGGAAATTTTGGGGATGCTTCTCTTGGAGTCTACTCCTTAACGAGAATCCAGGAACCCCACTCTCCTCCCAACTGGACAGGCTTGTTTGGCTGGCCAGGCCGGGGACCCTCCCCCTCTGCTGCCAGAAGCCCCGGCAGGGTATTCCCAGAAAAGGTCCATTTCCCTTTTTCTTTATGCCAGACAGACCCTGGCATGTGTGAAATGCAGATGGCCCCAGGATGGCTCTCTTACTTCTCTGGAAAAGTTTCTCCTATTTCACCCCATCTTCTCACAACAGAAAACTAGAGATGGAGGAAGTTGGGTGCTTTATGGTTTAGAGCACCCTACCTGGCTGCTTCCCGGGAAACGGGCTTTTGCTCCTGGGTGTGCAGGATTCAGGGAGAGTGTTTTCCAGGCAGAGGCCCCTGCAGGTGTCACTGCCACGTGCTCCCTAGGGCAGGTTTGCCCAGTGCGTCTCCTGAGCTCGGGAGCCTGACTCAGGAAGTCCCCTGCAGGGCCCTGGAGCCGGCGTCAGGCATCATCTGAAACACGTCTGAGTCAACGTGGAATGACTCAAGGCTTTGAAATATGTAAACTGTATGTCTCACAAAACTGGGGGAAAATGATGCCGGTTTCCCTCCTGGAGGCTGTCGTCTGAGCCGGAAGCTCAGCCCCAGCGCGGCCCGGCTGCCCGGCCTCCCCACCTCCCCAGGGCACGCTGCTGCGGGCTGTGAGCCTGCCGGCTCCTGGGCGGCATGGCTGGGAATAGGACCGCAGGGGACCCCACAGAAGGTGGCCAGGGACATTCCATGGTCTCCTCTGCCCCTAAATGGGACAGGTCTTGGAAGGGAAAGTGAGACAGCGTTTATTTGCTGCTCTGGAGGAGACAGGAAAACACCATTGTTATCACCAAACGGCATTCATTAGGGGTCTTATTCTCTGAAAATCAGCCAGGTTCCCAGGCGTTCTCAGTGAGAGAGGAACACTCGGCACGGTAAGAATACGGTCTGTCTTGTCTTTGAAGCCCCTCAAAGGTGGTTTCCCTCTTTCTGGAAAGTTCCCAGCAGAACACCTGGTGTGGGAAGATGCTTGCTAACAGCTCTGTGTGGCGGAAATTACATCGACTACAAAGTCAGACACACCGGCTTCTATTCCCAGTTCTGCCGCTTAATGATGGTGTAATTAATACGCTACTTAATTGCTCTGAGCCTCACTCCCCTCTTCCCCAAGATGAGGAGCTAATGCCTATCTTGGAGAGGCGTCCTGAGGATTCCATGCGACGAGGTGTGTGTCGCACTGCAGGTTACTGAGAACGGTTGGTGGAATGTTAATTCAGAGAAGACGACGCAGATCCTGGCGCTGAATAGGAATCCGACAGCCAAGGGGCACCCCTCCTGGCCCGGCTAGTCCTGGGGCAGGGGATCGTCTGAATGGAAATGGAATATAGGGCCAGGGACTCCTGCTTTCCACCCCCCGTTGACCTGTGTTGCATCTGGAAAAACTAGTAACAGTGGGGAAGAGAGGGTTTGGAGAGCTGCCCTGCACGACCCTCTTAGAAACAATGCGTTCCTTCTCATCGCCCCCCAGAGCTGTGCAGCAGCGGGGAGCCTCCAAGCCACTGGGATACCCCCTCCGGGGCAGCCGCCCCCTGTGATGCCAAGGTCAGTGGACGCTGGCGATGCTGACCTGTCTACAGGGCCGGAGATGGAAGGCCTGCTTGAACCGGGTCACCCTCTGTCCTTGAGGCCCAGGGGCAGGTCGGGTGGGGAGGGCACAGATAATCCAAGTGACAGGGAGCCAACCTGCCCTGCCCTGCCTCACTCAGCCAATGGCTCTAATCTTCTCTCCCAGCCTTTTTTCTAGAAGCTGCTTACAAGTAGCAAAGCAGAGACATTTGCAGGTCCGTCCCGTACTGGAAGGTACAGGGGGCAGTGATGCAGCCCTGAGGTGGGGAAACAGACACCCAGCCCTGAGCAAACGCAGCCCCGGCTCAGCTGTTACAGCCAGGCTCTTAGTCTGCGCGGCGGGCAAAACGGGGAGAGAGCAGAGCCCGGGTGGGTCTGGGGGGCTGGGCCTCGAGAGGTTTGGTTTCCAGTCGCTTCTAGATGACGTGCCGGGGGCCGGGGCCATGGTGGGGAGGCGAGGACCGTTCTGCCTACCCTGCAAGGAGGTGTGCACAGGCACGTCCCTGTTCCCCGTGTCCAGACCACGGCCCGGCCCGCGGGCTGAGATTCTGCTTCGAGGAGCTGGCCTGGCTCAAGGCCTGCAGGCTCCGGAGCTGGAACGTTCATCGTTGGGAGGATGCGGTCCTTCGCTGGGCCTCTGCACCCACTGGCCCCCACCTGTCCCCCGGCACCGTGGGCAGAGGCCCGTCTCGGAGGCCTACCTTGGGCTTGAAGGCGATGAGCTTCAGAATCATCTCCACCGTGAAGAGGCCGGTGAACAGCATGTTGAGAATGTTCATGGCGATTTTGAACAGGCAGCTCTGCCCGTAGTGCTGCAGGGGCGGGGGGCCGTGCATGAGCCGGGGCTCGCTGCTCCCGGCCACCCCTCAGCACTCAGCCTGGGGGGCCGACCACCCCCGTGGGGCCCCGCAGGTCCCTCCCGTCTCTGCCGGCACCGCCAGCGCGGCTGCGCAGAGGCTCGTGCTCCTGCCCTGATGGGGAGACAGCCCCGCCGGCCTCCTGGTCCTCGGGGGGCTCCACCCAGCTCGCCCCCTTCAGGGTCCCCTGTGCTCCACTTCCCTCCCTCCACCTCATCGGCCCAGGATCCTGGGATCCTCCACCCTCGACAAGGGACACTTGTGCTTCTCCAGCTGCCCCCCCGCCCCCGCCCCCTTGGCCAGCGTGACGGTGACACGCCGCCCACGCGCCCACCGGCAGATGCCACGCCGGCCCGCTGGACCGACCTGCATGGCCAGGCAGATGGTGTTCAGCAGGATGAGGACGAACATCAGGTACTCGAAGTAGGTGGAGTTGACCACGTACCACACCTTGTACTGGTGCTGGTTCTTGGGGATGTACCTCCGCAGGGGCCGGGCCTTCAGGGCGTACTCCACGCACTGCCGCTGCGTCGGGGAGACGGGGGTGAGAAACCCGGATGCTGGGGGCTGGCGGGGTGGGGTGCAGAGGAAGATGCACGCCCCGGGGGAGGGGCTCTCTGGGGGAGAGGCATCGTCTACAGCTCTAGCTCGTTCATAGGTTGAGCTGCTGCTTGGACTGTTTTGATTTTCTATCCCTCCCTCAACGGGGGAGAGACCCTCTCTAGTTAGTCCCATCAGGACGTAGTCAGGGGTCCGTGTCCCCTCCTTTCCATCTCGGTGATGCCCACGGTGCACTGCAGATGCTCGGTGGCATCCGGTAAATACTGGCTGACTGACTGACAGTCTGTCTTCTCGCTGATGGTTTCCCAGCCACAGACTCTCCGGGGGGCCCGTCTCTCCTCAGTGCTCCTCTCCTGCCCTAAGTCCATCTTCCTTATCTGCCAGGGTCCGCAGACTAGAAGTCACAGCTCACGGCCAGGGGATGGGATCCTGGGCCGACTACACTCCGGCCATCTCTGCGCTGTGCCCAGAGCCCAGGTCAGGACCAGGGTCCCCCAGGCCCTCCTCTCACCCGCCTCCAAGCCCGGCCAGCGCTGTTCTCCCCACTTCTACCGTCACATCTCGCCTACACTTGCTAATTGGCCTCCCTCTCTCCTGGCTTCCTTACAGTCCAAAGTCCAGGCCCAAGGTGTGGACATCGGAGCTGCAAGGGGTGCAGCGGGCCTGACGGGGCTGCTCCTTACCTAGCAGAGCTCGAGTCCCCCGTGGACGGGACGCATTTCCCGTGGACGCTCTCCGGCCTCCCGACCGCACACCCAGCCTGCCCTCCCGGCCGCGGAGCTCAGCCCAGGGCCAGCGTGGCCGCATCCCTCCTGCTGGAGCCCTTCCCCCCCTCTGCGTGCACAGCCTCCTGTTCTACAAGAAACCATCTAACAGTGGTTTCTAAGCCGTCCTCTCCCCGCCCCAAACCTCCACCCTCACTGTTCTGGTTTCTTTCCTCTATCCACAGTGCCGCCCCACCCTGGGCACCTCTTGACTCACCGGCTTCTAGGTGTGGGCGAGAGGCTCTTTCACAAAACCCCCCAGACCCACCACCGAGTCTCCCTGAGGAGCTGTTCACAGACCCTGCTGGTGAGCGCGGCTGCAAAGCTGGATCTGCAGGGTCTGCGTCCCTTCTGCCCTTGGGCCTCCGGGAGACACTGGGCGGGGGGCCTGGGGCTCTCTGCCAACCAGAGCCTCCCCCGGGGGCCCAAGCTGCAGCCCTCACCCCCGGCCCCTGGCCCCCCCGGGGAACCAAGCTGCAGCCCTGCCCCCGGCGGCACCTGGTTCTTGTCCAGCTCGCAGTTCTTGTACTCCTGCTCCCCCTGCTCCTGGAAGGTGACAATGACGAAGCCCACGAAGATGTTCATCATGAAGAAGGCGATGATGATGATGTAGATGATGAAGAAGACGGAGATCTCCACGCGGTAGTTGTAAATGGGGCCCTTGTCCTCCGTGTGGGAGTCGATGGAGCGGTACAGCAGCCTGGGGGGACAGCCCGCGGAGGGCGGTGGCGATGACACCGCTGCTCCGAGCTCCCCGGGGCCGGGGGGCCGGAGACAGCTCCAGGCCGAGAGTCGGGAGGCCTGCGTTCAAGCCCCAGCTCTGCCTCTTACTGGCTGTGTGACTTGGGCAAACCACTCAACCTCTCTGAGCCTCAGATTCCTTACCTGCAAAGTGGAGACAATAATTCCGGACTTTCCTACCGGGCAGGGTAGTTGATCTAACGTATGTGAAGGTGTTTTGAAACTGGCAGGAGCTGTCTAACTGTGACATGAGTCATGGCCATTGGTTTCAGATGCTGGAGCTACTGGTAAATATTGAGACAGCTTTGCTGCTTCTCTGGCAGAGACCCGGAGGGTTTACAGTGAACATAAAATAAGTCTGAGAACGAGTGTCCACTTAAGATAGAAACACCTGATCAGGAAAAACGCCCCAGGCTCACCCAGATCATCAGCCATGGTCTGGTTTACACTCAGGTGGCCCGTGTCTGCCGCCCAGCTGGGCCGCGGCTACGTGCCCGTCAGACTGCTTCCTCTCCGGCCTGTTACTCCACACAGCACGTGGCTGTTCTCTAGGTAGCACAGGTATTTTACCATTTAATAACGGTGCCTCTCACCTAAGGTCACGTGCTGTCGTTGACTTAGAAATATCTAGAGTTTCCTGACATTCAGATGATCGTGTCACCGGAATACACACGGGGGCGTGAGGGAAGCAGGTGTCTGTACAGAGATACACGGAGCCCCTCCTGGACAGGCCTGGTGGAGGGGATGCAGCTTATGGGCCACCGGGCTGGTCCAGGCCTGGCAGCACTGCCTCTGCAGGAACTTTCCTCCGCAAATCAGACACAGCTCCCTCCAAGGAGACTGCGGCAGAGCCTAACCAGCGGGCACCTCCGCCGTCTCCACCCACGTCCGTGCCTGCTGGGAACGTCAGTCCTACGGTGACCCAGGGGCCCCTCCACTCCCAGATGCCATGAGGGTGATGACAGGCTTTACTGTGGCTCAGTCTAGGGTGGGGAGGGGAGCTACAAGAAGCTCGCTTTGGGTTGAAGCTCTGAGATCCAGAAGAAGAGTGGTGTTTGGGCGGCAACCATGGCCGTGGGGAGCCGGAGAAGTATGGTTTCTGGGAACGGTGTGGAGCGGCAGTTGGACCCGGCCCGGAGCTGCGTACTCACTCTGGCCACCCCTCAAAGGTGGAGACGGTGAACAGGGCCATCATAGCCGCCAGGACATTGTCAAAGTCAAACTTGCTGTTCTCCCAGCTGCGGGGCTGGATGATGGGGTGATCCACCTCCCCGTCCTTGTATGTGACGTAGTTCCCCCTGAGGAAGGGAGAAGGGGCTCGTTCTGGGCTCTCCCGTCTCCCCTCAGCCTACCCACCACTGCCTCCTGGCTTGGGGGTGGGATGAAACTGGCTAAGCTTAAACCCAGAGCTCCAGCCGCTGGGAAGATGTCAGGGGTGGAATATTCAGGAACAGATGATCTTACGTGTTACGTCAATAGGACCAGACAACCCGTGGGCAAAAGTGCAGCCACCACTGCTGTCAGAGACAGAACGGGCCGCCCGTCCTCCCAGGACAAGTCACCAACCGCCTGGAGTCAACCAGCCTGACTGCCCCCCGGCCGTACTCACTTGCATTCGGCCTCTGTCTGTTTGGAACTGTCCGAGCAGGTGTAGAGCTTGCCCTGGAAGGTGGAAGAGCAAAGTGACTGGAGAAGCTCCTTAATCGAGGGACCAGTCAAAAACCGATCAGTGATATCGCTGCAGCCAGCTCTGCGCTGGGGTCTCGGGACCGAAGTGTAAGGAGAGCAGAGCCCAGACGGGAAGTCAGGACTCAGAGCGGTCGGTGCACAAACACGCCCTGGGCTGCAGGCACCCGACCGAAGGGAAGCCCAGACGCGAAGCTGGGCCCACAGGGCAGGTCTGGAGAGGGAGGGGGGACGGGCGGGGCTGGGGGCTCGGCGGTGGAAGTCAGGGCACGACGACACGGTGAGGGGAGAGCTTCAGGGGGAGAAGGGCAGAAAGAGAAGGGCAGGAACCAGGGACCCGGCCTCCCCGCCGCCGAGGGCCCGCCAGGAGCAGGGCGAGGACCCAGACAAACCGGGGCTCTGCAGCGACCTGGGGGGACTCGGTGCTGTGGTCACAGGGAGCCCCGCGGGCTTAGGTGGGTGACTCACACGGAGGGGGCTGGGGATAGCAGCCCCTCTGCCGTTCTCTACAAGGAAGGGCCGGGCGGTGGTGGAGGTGCGTGCCTCTGCGCTGCTCTCCTCAGGCTGGGGGCTAGCCCTCCTCGGGCCTAGTCCTCCCCCGGTCTGGGAACTAGTTAGCTCTCCTTGGGTCTGGGAACTAGTCTTCCTCTGGCCTGGGAACTAGTTAAGTCTTCCTCTGGTCTGGGAACTAGTTAGTCCTCCTCTGGTCTGGGAACTAGTTAGCTCTCCTTGGGTCTGGGAACTAGTTAGTCCTCCTCTGGCCTGGGAACTAGTTAGTCCTCCTCTGGTCTGGGAACTAGTTAGTCCTCCTCTGGTCTGGGAACTGGTTAGTCCTCCCCCGGTCTGGGAACTAGTTAGCTCTCCTTGGGTCTGGGAACTAGTCTTCCTCTGGCCTGGGAACTAGTTAGTCCTCCTCTGGTCTGGGAACTGGTTAGTCCTCCTCGGGTCTGGGAACTAGTCCTCCTCGGGTCTGGAAGCTGGGAGGGGCTGTGGGGAGGCCGCATCCAAGCCCAGTGTGGCCCAGCACCGCCCCTCCGTGTCCCCTCTGCCAGCTCCCGTCCAGGTGCCAGAAGCTGGTGGGCGGGAAGGACGGGGGCCACAGGTCCGGCCGAGACCCCACCTTGAAGAGCTGGACCCCGATGCAGGCGAACATGAACTGCAGCAGCGTGGTGACGATCACGATGTTCCCGATGGTGCGGATGGCCACGAACACGCACTGCACCACGTGCTGCAGGTGGACAGAGGGGTCGGGCCCGGGGCCTGGGCTGAGCCCCCTTGACACGAGCCTCTCAGAGGAGGCGCGGGCAGCCCTTTGCCACGAGCGGGGGAATCAGACTCAGAGGGGCAAAGCGCGCGTCCTCCTAGGTCACGGGGTGATGGAGCCTGGTGAAACCCGCGTCCCACTGGGCTCCAGGAGCCCCGCTAACCTCCCGCGTTCTGGGGGCAGCAGTTCAGGGGTCTCATCGCTACCTGGGGCTCGGGGCAGTGTGTGTGTCTCCTTTTGCGGAAGCTCTGCTGAGAAGCTGGGATTGTGAACGGGGCCTCTGCTGTGGCTCCGTGTATCACGGACCCGGGATGGGAAGTGGGGCTGAGGTGCTGGCAGGAGGGTCCCGGCTCCGACCCAGGAGCCTGACTGTCGGCCCTGTCTCCCGCCTGCCCGTCGCCTCACGTGGACCCCCAGGCTGAGGCTCCCGCGGAGGCCCGCCCGGCTCACCTTCAGCCCCTTGGCCCTGTTGATGGCCCTCAGGGGTCTCAGCACCCTCAGGACCCGCAAGATCTTCACCACATTGATGGCGCTGGACCTGGGGGAGAGGACGGGCGGGGCTGAGCCTCTCCTGCCCCTGGTCCCGCGGCAGCGGAGGGTGAGCCGCTTCCTGGCAGGAGGTCCCAGCCCAAACGGAGAAACTGGGGACTCTGCTGGGGACTTCCTCGCCCCAGCACCATTTCCCGTTCTCTTCTCCCACTGCAGGGACCCAGAGCTGGCCGGGGACTTTCTTGCTGGCGAGCAAATCATGGGAAAAGCATTTACCGTGAGCCACTAGCAGTGTAATGTGCTACTCGGGGGGTGTCTACTGTGCCGAGGACACGTGGAGCGAGGCAAAGCTCCACCAGACCCCGGCCACCGAGGATACACTTCCTAACTGTTGGGCCCTCGCTTCTCCATCCGTAAAACGGGGCAGCGATCACCTCACGAGCTTGTTGCAAGGATTAAATGAGAAAACGCACACGAACATGTAGCGCCTAACAGGCACATGCAGTGACGGGAACACGTGGTGGCTTTTATTATCATGAACTTGAAGAAATACTGTACGAATGGTGGGACCTTGGGCGGAGGAGATACCTGGTGCTCACCTGCAAACCCAAGTCCCAGGTGGCTGCCCATCACGCTCCCTCTGTGCACAGCACACCCAGGCCTAGAGGCGACGGCTCGGACACCAGACTCCGCGCACCTGGGGCGCCAGGGCCCAGCCGGCTCCCCTGGGAGCACAGGCCACTGCGCCCTCCAGGGGCACGCAGGCCCCTCACCACGGCGGCTGGCGGGCTCTCTGAAGCGTCCCTCGCCCTCACCCACTAGCCGCCTTTGGAGAGCCCTTACCCTCCCTGGGACCTAAAACACGTGGTCCCGTCAGCAAGCGCTGACCTCATGCCTCCCGTGTCAGGACGCCGTCCGCTGAGAGTGGGCTGGGGGAAAGCCCTGTGTCTCTGGTTCACGACTCTCTGATCACAAGGGACTCAAAGGGCCGCCCGACCCATCCCAGCATCTCAGGGACAATGGGAGGGACGGAAAGGCCAGACTGAGGGGGGATTCAGGGACGGAAAGGCCAGGCTGAGGGGGGCATTCTTGGCTCGAGGGTAAGAGTGATTTAGTGGCAGTGACGGGATTAGACCCACAAGCTCACAGGCAGACAGCCTGGGGTAGAATAAGGATGATCCCAGCAAAGGGTCTCACTCTGAATGCCTCCACCTCCGCTCCTTCTAGGCCGACCATGGGGACAGCCTCGGGACGGAGCCCCAGACGCCTCTGCCCTGCCACTGGGGTGACCCGGGCCGAGTCCCAGGTCCTGACCTCAGTTTTCTGTCTAGAAAACAGTGATAACATCACTGGCCCTGCCTGCCTCATGGGTCCTGTGAGGCTCAGAGAGGAATGTGTACGGAAAGTGCTTTGGAAGTTAAGCACAGGGTTAGCATTACCAGCTGGGAGAATTCAGGAGAAACTAGTAATGAGATTCTTTTAAACTTGAGCACGTTCACAGCCTTGGTTGCAGGTGGAATTGTCCGCAGAGCATTTAAAATCCCTCAGGCCCTGGCTGTAGCCCAGACCAATTAAATCAAAGCTTGGGGGGTGGGAGGGGTCCAGGCAAAGGTCTTGTTTTAAAGTTGCTCCGGTGATTCCCCTGCACAGCCAGGAGTGAGGACCAGTCCCTCCTCCCTCTCCCTCCCTCATCAGGGGCTCTGACTGGAGACCCGAGAGGAAGGGGCGGGGGGAGTCAGGGCTGGCCGTGGCCACCGCAGGCCTGGGCTGAGGGTGCCCGCGGAGCCAGTGGGAGGGCCCTGGAGACCTTCCTCTCTCGTAACTGGGCCGGGCCCACCTGCTGGGTGAGATCCAGACATGGAAACAGATCCTCGCTTGGGTCAATGTACCCCAAGGGTCCCACCACTGAGGACCCAGACACCAGAGCCACGGCCGCCGGCGAGGGCCTGTCCCGCTCCCAGCCTAGTTCCGCGTGGCCACAGGCAGGCCTCCCCGCCACCAGCTGTCGTCTCCCCCCACCCCTGGCTCCCGGCTCTCCTCTCCGACACTGTCCCCCATCCACGCCTCCCTCGGGGGCCAGGGGGCCCCACTCACTGGATGCCGAAGGAGATGAGGGACACGCTGACCACCAGCAGGTCCAGGATGTTGAAGTAGTTCCGGCAGAAGGAGCCCTTGTGCAGGAAGGCCCCGTAGGCGGTCATCTGGGGGGACACGGGGAGGCGCGGCATGAGCAGCCCCCGGGCTCCAGAGACCCTCACTCCACCCCTCCCCACACGGCACCTCCGGCCAGGCCCAGGTGAGGAGCCCGGGGGTGACGGGGGCTGGGGGGCAGGACAGGAGACATGGTGCCGGGAGCTTCTGCTGCTGCCGCTGCTGCAGCCCCTGAAGGCTCCCTCGCGCCCCTGTACGCTCAGGTCCCCCACAGCCCCCGCCACAAGCTCGCTCCACCGCAGGGCCCGCCTAGGACACGGTCCTCTGGGGGGACCCCCGGTGGGGACCAGCCACCCTGGCTTCCCAGGGCTTTCCTGGCTTAGTCCCAGGCAATCCCTCGGTCTCGGGCAGACCCTAACGCCCGAAGTTCTACCAAGGACGCTGGCAACCCGCATCTGTCCACGTCCCAGCCCCAGGCAGAGCTGATGACCCAGGCCTGGGACTCTGAGCTCCATTCTACTGTCTGGGTCTGGAGCCGTGTGTTCAGAGGGGCCGCGGGCACCACAGCAAGAGCACGGCTCTGGAGCCAGGCCACCCTCTGCGCTTTGAGCGCCCGCGGCAGGTTACTCAACTTCTCTGAGTCTCATCTGAGAAATGGGGCAACGAAATCCTCTACCCTGGAGGGTGGTAAGCGCCCTCGGGAATTACACGCAAAGCCCTTAGGTCACTGTCCTGCAGACGGCAAGCTGCATGCCAGGCGAGCTTCTCTACAGAGAACTGGACTCGGCCGGGGAGCTAGGACTTGGACTCTGGGCCCCTCCTGTGATGGGGAGGATGTTCAGTGCCCCCTCTGTAAAGTGGCATCCCCTTCCCTGCCGTTGTGAGGCGCCTGCTGGAGAACCACGTGAAAGCCCCCTGGAGACTAAGAAGGGACCACCTCAGGGGTGATGACTGTCTCGGGTTTGCTGTCACCACCCCCCTCGGAGCTCAGCCTAGAGCCGCTGTTGAGGCCCCACAGACACCTGTCCGATTTCCTTGACGTGAGCTAAGGGCCAGTGGATTTCCAGGTGAAGGGCTGAAGGGTCACAGCCGTGAAGTGACAGCCAAAGGGGGAAATTTGGAGCTGACGGCTTAGAGCTTGGAAGCAGCTCCCTGGTCACCTGGGACCAATCTATCTCTTTGGAAACAGAGCGTGCGCAAGGCAGCCCGTCCGCGGAGCGATTCAAAAGCAAACACGGGAAATTGGCAAAAATAGCTCTTGGAACCTAATTCTTCCCACTTATCTCCTGCAGGAGGGGGTCACAGGGGACTCAGGCACCTGTGTCCTGCAGGAGCTTCCAGAAGTGGGTGGCTTATGTGCAGGGCTGCGGGGAACACAGCTGGGGATCTGTCCCGAAGGGCTGCAGGGGAACACAGCTGGGGATCTGTCCCGAAGGCCTGCCAGGAGCTTCCAGAAGTGGGTGGCTTATGTGCAGGGCCGCGGGGAACACAGCTGGGGATCTGTCCCGAAGGCCTGCAGCTGGAGGGGCCGCTTGCTGTCCTGTCTCTCAGTGGAGGTCTGGGCCCCCGAGTGCGGGCCCGGGTGCTTCCATGGTTTGTGTTATCTGAGAGGCCCTGAGCCCCGAAGGCTGGCGAGTGTGTGTGTGTATGTGTGTGTGTGTGTGTGTGTGTGTGTGTGTGTGTGTGTGTCTGTGTGTGTGCAGGCTGTCCGCCCAGGCAGGGCCAGAGGAAGGGTGGCCATAGGAGAAAGGGCAGGTGGACGCTGGGAAAACGGGGCATTTATTTGAAAGCTCCCTGTGAGATCCAGGGAGTCAGGTACCCAGTGCAGGACCCCCCTTTTACCCTGTCTGCTGACTGCCACCTACCCTACTTCTGCTCCTAAAGTCCTAACCTTTGCCCAGGAAGAGCCTCGCTGGGGAGAGGAAAGGGTTGAACGCTGGGCTGGGAGGGCAGGACGCCCCTCCGTCCAGCCAGCTCCGCTCCGGGCAGCAATGCTGCTCATTGAACGCATCTTACCTTCTGCAATCTCTGCTCGCGGGTTCTGGTCCCACCTCCCTCCTCCTCTAGGTGACAGCCCTTGGCATCATTCAGGCCAACTGTCCTGGTCCCACAAGGCTAAACGTGCCCAGGCCTTCCAACTGTCCCTGACACTGGACACCCCTCCTGCACGATGGTCACCTCCGCCGGGCAGGATGCCGGGCCCAAGGGCGGGGCAGAGGGACCCGGGGGACAGGTGCAGGCAGTGTCCTGGGGCCGGGCTCCACCTAGAGGCACAGTCAGGCAGCGTAGAAGCGGGAAGCAGAGGGAGAGGGTGGGCGGGAGAGAGGATCTCGCCAGTACCGTGCTTGTAAGGAGACGGCAGCCTTGGAGGAAAAGGAGCGCCGCTGAGGCCCACCCGGGAGCTGGGGGGGGGTCTGAGACCGGGAAAGAGTGTGGCGTTTGTGTGCCTCCCTGAGTCTGGAGTCCAGCGAAGGGCACCCACGCAGCCAGGCGGCCCCGGTTCCCTCTCCCCACCCCCGGGGTCAGAGAGGAAACCCGAGGAACACTCCTGGTTTCCTCTTGGTTAACGTCTGGTTAGCTGGAACCAGGGGGTCTGGACAAAAAAAAAGAAGGCATGCGAAAGTGACCACTCAGGTTGTATGTGGATGTGACAGGCCGTCCTCGCCTGAAGGAGGCCGGGAGGGAGGGTCTGGGGCTGCCACACGTGCAGGGTGGGAGGAGCCCGGACCCCGGGGAGGCACCGAGCGGGGCGGCCCTGCCGACCACGGTGAGGGTGACCCCAGGCTCTGGGCGAGAACGGGAGTCACACACACTCCCTCGACTCGGAGCTCACCCCCGAAGCTCGGGTGGCCTGGGAAACTTGAAAACCCTAACAGAGTAGATGTAAGTAATATATTAATTGTATATTAATAGAAATAACGAAATAAAGCTTAGGGCAAACGCCTGTCACCCGAAGCTGCTCAGACGTGGGCTCTACTGTGCTGGGGTCACAGGGCTGGAGCGGGTCCGGGCCTGGGGTCCAGCCCCTCAGCCCTGGGCTCTGGGTTCCACACTGAGCCCTGGAGGACATGCTCCCTCCTCCAGGCCCGGGGCAAGGGGTGAGGCAGCAGAGCCTCGGGGGTAACCCAGGGCTCAGAGGTGTCTGCAGGGTCTGTCCCAAGCCCTCGGTTGGGACACTGGCCTTGGCCCCGTGGTTACCCCCACACAGGCCTGTGCTGACAACAGCCTCCCGAGGGCACAGGCAGGGTGACTCCCGGAGGCCCCTGAGCTCTCCCACTTGTGTTGTTTGTATGGCATCTCCTCTGGGCAGGAGGAGGAAAGGACGGTTCCAGCCCGGGGCAGGCGTGGCTTCCAGAGGCGGTGGGGGGCGGGCGGTGCCCGGCCAGCATCAGTCCGACACTGTGCACAGGGCACAGAGTGAGGGGCACAAATTCCTCCAGTTTCAGACTTGAGAGTAAAAACGAGTGAAAGAAACAAGAGAAAAGGGGCAGAGCACAGAGAGAGGAGGCTTTGCTGCGTGCGTTACCTTGAGGATAATTTCTAACGTAAAGATACTAGTGAAGACATAGTCTGCGTTGCCTAGGATCTGAAAGATAAGCACAACCAGATTAGTGGCTCCGAGTGGCCGGACAACAGAGCGTGTGTTAGCAGCGGAGCAGCGACAGCCGGACAGGACAGGACAGGACAGGACAGGGCAGGAGCGGGGGGGCATGCATTACCTTCAGAGCAATTTCAATGGTGAAAATGGTAGTGAAAACAATGTCAAAATAAAACAGAATCTGTAAAACAAAGAGACACAGGGTGGGGATGGGGCAGGGATGGGAGAAGCAGGGCGGGAGGAGGGGTCACCAGCAGGAAGTCACCCAAAGCGGGGAGCCTCTCCGTGGGGAGACAGTGGAACGGGTGAGGGGACCAGAGGCACTCGCACAGCACTGGGTCCTGGAGTCCCCAGATCTGTGAGGGGAGCTTCCAGGGCCGACTCAGCGGGCCCTGCGTCTGGCTGGGTGCTTTTCTCATGAATTCAGTTTACTTGCAAACCCAAATCAGGCCGCTGGGACGCTTGTCAAAAGGACAGCGTGGGGTTTGCTTTTCACTGCATGAAATTGCAAAATGCTTAATTCGCATTGGCATGACGAGCTCGTCTCTCATGTTCGTGGGACCCTACGCCGCTGCTGTGCCCTTCAGGGTGCGGAAGGTGCACCCCAGGCTAGGGGCAGGCTCCGGGGTTCATGCTCTACTACGTCTCAGGTGATGGATCAGAGCGAGGGCCAGCGCCTTTCCCAGTAAGAAAGCTCTGGACCACGCAGGTGGCAGGACCACCGGCTGGCGTGGCAGGTGGTGGACTCCTCCCTTCGTGCCCACCTGGTTGGGATCTGATAAAGTTTCGAGGCTTCGAGATATGGCAGGTCTTACTTTGGCCTATGATGTAGGTCACCGGAGCCTGGGGTGGTCTCCAAATTGAGTTTAGACTTTGCAGAGGGTCACTGAGGCCCTCCTATGCGAGGGAGGCCTCATCAGAGCACCCGTCTGCCACTGCCCCCCGGCGGCCAGGACGGGCCAGTGCACCTTGGGGCAAGGTATAAACCGCTCAGTTCCAGGGAGGTGGACCCCCGGGGAACACCCGCGGGCCGCGGAGTCTGCTGCGGCCCGTCCGGCTGGCCTGGGACGCTGGGTCCGTGGTCTCCTCCGGCTAACGGTCCTAAGATGGGTTTCCACCCAGCTCTCGTCTCTTAAGGAAATGTCTGCTGTGCCTCTGACCCTGAGATGCGGGCTGGGCTCTGGGCTGAACGATGGGGTCGGGCAGCCACAGAAGCTGGGGGCCACGTGGCGGGGGCAGGGTGCAGGGGACGAGGTACCTACGTGGTTCCTGAAGGAGGTGTGCTGGACGGGGTCCTCGGCAGCCAGGGAGATGCTGCTGAGCAAGATGAAGAAGAGGATCAGGTTGGTGAAGATGGAGTCGTTGACGATGCGGTGGCACTGGAGGCGGAACCTGCAGGGGAGTGGGAGGGGCCGTCACGCAGGGCCGGGGCCTCCGCTCCTTCAGCCCCGCGACGTCCCGCTGCGGCGGAGCGATAGTGCCACCGCCCGCCACGCCGTGTGCCCACCCACGGGGCCTCGGGCTTGCGCCTGAGACCTTTGGGAACCCCTACATTTCACATACTGCTGTGACATCACCCACCGGCTTTCGTTTGGGGACGTCTTTCCCATCATTAAAAATAACGGCTCTGTAAGATCTGCTTCATGTGTTTATGTACAGGGAGCAACAGGGCCACCCAGAAGCGTGGGCGCCCAGACCCCGAGGGGACGTGCTTCCGTGGCAGTACGTCAATCCCGCACCTCGGCACAATGACAACGAACGACGCATCTGATCCCCGAGCGCGCACGGTGGATCCTCGGACGCTGGGGGTGTCATTTATACTGTCTCATCTTGACAGTAGGAGGGGAGGAGGGTGTGATTAGCATCCTCATTTTATAGATAAAAACCACTGACACCAGGAAGGACAGGCTTGCCCAGACACAGTGTGTGTGTGTGTGTGTGTGTGTGTGTGTGTGTGTGTGTGTGTGTGGCCAGGGCTTGAACCTGGCCGTCAGGCTTCTGCTCCTGGCGTGTGGTTGACTAAACGCTCTGAGAGACCTTACTGATGCAGGAGCACCAAATTCTGGAAAGGACAAGTTTTTTGAGACAATTCTGGTTTCACGAGAGTTAGGAAGGGTCTGCAGCGATCCTCCCCAAACAAACAAGCCAATCCACTGAGCTGGGGTCTGTGTGACATGCAGCCGGGATGGGCAGAGGCGCCTGACGAGGCCAGTGGCAGCACAGCTGTCAGGAAACTTCGAGCCAGTCGGAGGTGGGGCAGAGGGGCCCGGGACCCCTAGGCAGAGCCAATGCCCTCAAGGAGCATCTGGAAGAAAGCTTCCGAGTCCTAATTTAGGTCCATGGGAATCTTGCTGATTAAGACGAAGTATTGGGGTCACAACCAAAGATCATTAAACACTCAAGAACGTAAGCCACTGAGATGGGAATCGAAGAAACTACAAATAACTGACTTACACGGCCCCTCCCCAAAGACTGTGTACATTGGAAACATCAGATACACATTCTAGAACAGCTATATTTGAAATGTTTCATGGAATAAAGGACTTGACCACAAAGATGATGAATCAACAAGAAACTCAGACATAGACAGATGGAGCTGGAAAACCAAGCAAGACCTGGAACTGTCTGAAGTGAAAAGATAGAAGCTGATGCGAAAACTGGTTTACACAGTAACATGGAGATGAAGAGAGAATTGAGAAATTGGAAGATATATCTGAAGAAATGAGCCAGAATTCCAACCGAGAGACTAGGAGATGAATGATATGAAGATGTGAATGTGTGAGCTGGGAAGGACAGAATGGGAAGGTATAACTTGCGTCTACTTGGACCAGCTGGAGAGAAGGAAGATGAGGCAGTGTGTAGAGAGACTATGCTTCAACTTTCCAAGAAGTAGCTATTCTCCTAATCTTTAATGTCGTTCAAGAACTGACAAGAATATAAATCCATAGACTTAGAAACAGGACATATTCCAAGCAGGATAAATGGAAAGAAATCCATGGTGGTAAAAATGCGCAACCCCAGAGACAGCAGAGGATGTTAAAAGCCGCTGGAGACAAGGGGCAGATTCTGACTAAGGAACAATCGTAGGCATTCCGACTTCACAGGGGAATAACACATCCAACACGCTGAAGCTAAAACCCGTCAACCTGAACGTGTGTACACAGCCAAACTACCTTTCAAGAACAAGAAATGCAAAGGATTACGGATAAACAGAGGCCAAGTGAATTTTCCATAAGAGAACTCCTGAGGAAGGTACTTTAAGGAGGAAAGAAAATGATTGCCGAGGGATGGACTGAGATGCATAAAAAATGGGGAACAGATAAAAAAATAGTAAGTGGTACGTAAATCCAAACACACACTGTCTCCACAGGCACTCACGTCCGACTTGTCGTGTGGGAAACAAAGGTCGGGCCCCAAATACTCACCAGCCACAGCACGTAAGGTAGGAGGTCTGGGAGGAGTTCGAGCAGTCTAACTATTTTAACTCTACTTTGCAGGAGAAGGTTTAGGCTCTTGTGCAACTTTAGGCCTTGTTAAGTTAAATGTAATCACCAACAGAACAGAAACAGAGTTTACACATGTCACAAAACGGAGAGAAAAGCAAACCCAGGTCTTCTGATTCAGAATCCAGGACTCTCTTCCCTAAATCCGTGCCTGTTTACACAAGCTGCGGGGAGCTGGGAGAGTCCCAGCCCCACCCAGAGGCTGGAGGGCGCTGACACCTGCCGGGCTTGTGTCACAGAGAGAGCGAAGCCCCGTGCACACACCTGTTGCTCGGGCTGAAGATGAAGAAGGCGCTGGCTTCTGGCATGGGCACCGCCTTCTCCTTCAGGTGCAGCTCAGAGAGGGGGCGGGGACGGGGGCCCACGGGCATCTCAGGCTCCTCCTCCTCGTCTCCTGCAAGAAAACAGCACCGCTCTAAACAGCTCCATGGCTCCCGCTTATATTTTTATTTTATTTTATTTTATTTTGCGGTACGCGGGCCTCTCACTGCTGTGGCCTCTCCCATTGTGGAGCACAGGCTCCGGACGCGCAGGCTCAGCGGCCATGGCTCACGGGACCGGCCCCTCCGCGGCATGTGGGATCTTCCCGGACCGGGGCACGAACCCGCGTCCCCTGCATGGGCAGGCGGACTGACTCTCAGTCACTGCGCCACCAGGGAAGCCCTCCAGCTTATTTTTACCACCATGCGGCTTCCTTCCAGATGCCCTCCTACGGACAGGAATCAGACATCATCCACATCTCTGGACCAGCCAAGACACCCAGCTCTCTCCCCGTGGGCATGGCTGGAGCTCATCTCTGCTACAGGAAGACTCCCCGGTAGCACACCAGAGGGGGCTGAGAGTAGGGTGACCAACTCAAAACCTGTCCTTGTTTTTATTTTTTTTATTTAAAAAATTTATTTATTTATTTATTTTTGGCTGTGTTGGGTCTTCGTTGCTGCGCGCGGGCTTTCTCTAGTTGCGGCGAGTGGGGGCCACTCTTCATCGCGGTGCGCGGGCCTCTCACTGTCGCGGCCTCTCTTGTTGCGGAGCACAGGCTCCAGACGCGCAGGCTCAGTAGTTGTGGCTCACGGGCCTAGTTGCTCTGCGGCATGTGGGATCTTCCCAGAGCAGGGCTCGAACCCGTGTCCCCTGCACTGGCAGGCAGATTCTCAACTACTGCGCCACCAGGGAAGCCCCCTGTCCTTGTTTTTAAATGGAAGTTCCCACATCCCAGGAAACCCTCAGTCCCCTGCAAATCGGGGTGGTTGGTCATCCTAGTTGTCAGGCACTAGCGACAGGTGACCAGGTGAGACCGGGGCACTGCCAAGCGTCCTCACCCTTCTGGACTGCAGGTAGGGGAAAGGGCGTGGCTCAGTTGACCTGACACCCCGGCAAACAACCCCATCCTTGAATGTTCCAGGAGCTTAAAGTCAACATTCTCCCTATTCCTGAAAATACAAGAAAACACTGTGCTGTAGGGGCAGTCGGGCCGTAATCCTGCCGTAACAGGCCCTCCGTCCAAAGGTCCAGACGCTGACACCAGTTACAGAAGCACTTTGTTCTCCAGGCCAGCGGCCACACTGAATGTGGACCACAGGCACACAAGCTCACTGGCCATGGAAGGAAACTGCATACCCTGTTCTTGTCCAAGGTACTTAAAAATGTTTAGAAGGGAATGGAAGTTAGGAGCATGCCTTGATCCAAATCTTGGCTCTGTTTCTTTCTGGCTGTTTAAGTTAGTGTCTCTGTGCCTCAGTTTCCCCATCTGTGAGATGGGATAATAGCACGTATGTACCTCAGAATGGTGCTATTACAATCTCCACCCACGGTAGACACTCCAAGACCGTAAATTAGTGTCTAGCATCTTCCTCGGTCTGTCTGCTCTTTGCCTGTTATTTCCCGACAGACTTTCCACTCACATCAAACTATTCTCACTGTAGTGGGTTGAATAGCATCCCCCCAAATCCATGCCCACCCGGAGCCATGGGATGTGACCTTTTTATTTTATTTTATTTTTTAAATATGGACCACTTCACGAATTTGCGTGTCATCCTTGCGCAGGGGCCATACTAATCTTCTCTGTATCGTTCCAATTTTTAGTATTTGTGCTGCTGAAGTGAGCACGTGACCTTATTTTGGAAAATGCACCTTTGCAGATGTCATTAGCTATGATGCTGTCACAGTGGACGAGGGTGGGCCCTCGTTCCGGGGACTGCTATCCTTGTAAGGAGACACAGGGAAGGAGGACGGAGGCAGAGATGGGGCTGAGGCTGCAACAGCTGAGGAGCTCGAAGGGACTGCATTGGCCGGCAGAGTGGGGACTCTCCCCAGAGCCGCTGGAGGGAGCTCGGCCCTGCTGGCATCTCGCTGTCTGGCTTCCAGGCTCCAGAACCGTGAGAGGATGAAGTTCTGTTGTTGAAGCCTGTGTCCGGGGGCTCCATGAGGGTGGCTCAGCTCTCTCCCTGCATGACCTGCCCGTCAGCCCCTCCGCAGAGCTGTGGGCACCCCCGGCTCAGACAGCACCTTCACCTGGCCTTCCTGAGTCCCTGCGCCCAGGAAGGACCTTCCTGTGAATCCCAGCAGCACCTCCGGCCTCCCACACCCACCTGGCACTTGGGACAAAAACGCCTTGGGTGCGTGACTTTAAATGTACCTGGTTCCGTCTCCTCACGTGCGGAAAGCCCTGCAGAGAGAAATCCCCTGGCACGGGGAAGCCTCATTTCCTGGGGATGATTTAACAACACTGGCTTTATGAGGAAGGGGACTGTGCAGAAGGTCCGGGGGAGAGATGGCTCTGGGCGGTGGACCTCGTGGACCAGCCACAGGTCTGTGCTCCCTCCCGGTTACCACGAAGCCAGGTGGGGCGGAGCAGAAGAGCCTGGCACAGACAGCGGTTCTTTATCAAGCGGGAGACAACCAAGGACCCAAGGCCTCTCTGGAGGACCAGCAGGTCACAGGCACAGATCAGATGCCCTCCCGCAAGTAATCAGAGCTGACCGGCAGGCAATGGATACTTTCAGCAGAAGAGTGGCACACAGTGGAAGATGGTGTCCAGGAGGGGCTTGAAGCTTCCTAACTAACCTTGGCAAGGTCTCCTATGAAAGCAAAATCAGTGAAGCCAGAGTGGGCTTACACCACGGCATCTGTACGTGGGATTTACCTGGAGGATCTCAGGTCCCGCCTGGCTCTGCCCTCTTTCCAGTGTTGCTCTAAATGACCCAACACTTTCTTATTCAGGAATATCTGAGAACAGGTAATTGAGTGCTTATTTAATCATCTGTGTTTATAGAAAAACACGTTCGCCAGGTTTGTGTGCCTCTAAGGTCCTCGGGGAGAATCGTGTGTACTCTTTTGTCCTGCGAGCAACGTTTAAGAGGAAACTACTGCGGAAGGACAAACCAAACTTGTAAAGGGGCAGAAGGTTGCCAGCACGTGATGCTTTGCACGTACGACACATGAGGAGAGAGGTGACGGATTAGGGGAAGTCAGGTAGAGCTCCTTCTGGGGTGGGCAGCCAACCGCCCAGACGCCCGATGCCCATGGAACGCCTTGGTGCTGTTTTCTCATCGCAGCTCTCACAGCGCCCACAGAAGCGGGTACAGCGAGGCCCGGCCGCTTCTCAGACGGCGCTTCCAGAACTCAGCAGGAGAAACGCGGCAGGCAGAGCTAATGCCCACCCTCGGGCCCGGCCGCCCGGGGCCCCACGCTCACCGCTGTGATTCTGCTCATGGCCGGTTCAAGTCAAAATACTGTTTCTGACACCTCGGGCCCACAGCGCACTGGACGCAAAGCCATGGCTTTGCCGTCAAGGAGCATCCAGGCCTCCATGTAGCCCCAGAGTCCGGCCGCCCTAAAAGGCCAACCTGCAGAGCAAGGCTGGGACGCACTCCCCGTGCCGTTACCTTCTCTTAACTGGCTCAGCTCGGCCCTCAGAGCCACCCTTCGCCCTCCCGCCTCTCCAGCTTCTCTGTCCAGCCGGCCCTGCCTCCAAACACCCCCAAGGGCCGCCCCCTCTACGTGTCCAGCTGGTCCCCTGCCCTGCTGCCGCCATCCTGCCTGGACTGCTGCGTGAGTGTCCCCACTGCCCCGTCCCACTGCTTTTACACCACAGCCAGAGCAAGTCTTCTGCAAGGTAAGGCAGACGTGGGCTGAGAACCTCCTGTGGTCCCCCCGCATCAGCTGGGACCCATCCCTCTGCGCGGCCTTGGGGGCCGTCCCACCTGCTGCTGCCCCGCCCCCGGCCCCGCCCCCGGCCCTCTGCCTGCTGGGGCCCCACTGCACACAGGTGCGACTGCGCTTGCCGGTCCCTCCACCTAGAAAGCTCTTCCCTCAGTCATCTCCACACACCTGGTTCCTCTGACCCAGGGTTCAGCCCAGAGGTCAATTCTCAAAGGGGCCCTAGTGACCACGCAGCCAGGGCAGCCCCGCCCACCTGGTACCTCTAATAGGGCCCTTGGTTTTATGATCTTCCTGATGTTTCCTTTCTGGTTGGTTTGCTTTCTTGCTCCTTGTCTGCCTCTCACTACAATGGGGGCCCCCGAGAGCAGTGGCCTTCTCTGTCCCCCATGGTCCAGGGCCCGGCACACAGTAGGTGCTTTATAAGCAGCTATTAAATCAATGCATGGACGTCCCCCTGGTTTTGGCCAGCTCTGTGGCCATGAAAACAGGATGTTCCCGAAGTAACTTCTTTCCTCTCCAACTCCCCGACTGCAGACCCAGTGGGGACCACCTGCTCCGCGACCCCCCCCCCCGCCGCCCCAACTCCCCGACTGCAGACCCAGTGGGGACCACCTGCTCCGCGACCCCCCGCCGCCCCAACTCCCCGACTGCAGACCCAGTGGGGACCATCTGCTCCGCGACCCCCCGCCGCCCCAACTCCCCGACTGCAGACCCAGTGGGGACCACCTGCTCCGCGACCCCCCGCCACCCCAACTCCCCGACTGCAGACCCAGTGGGGACCACCTGCTCCACGACCCCCCCGCCACCCCAACTCCCCGACTGCAGACCCAGTGGGGACCACCTGCTCCGCGACCCCCCCGCCGCCCCACCTCCCCGCACTGCTCTCTCCTGGAGCCCCTGCAGGGCCCAGGCCTCTCCCACAGCGTCTAGACTGAGCCGCACATTCCCTGGTGTCATCACATTTCCTTTTCGTGTGTACTTATTAATTTTCAGCCCTTAGTGACTCTCAAGCACATCTGTATGTTCACTCAAGTAAATGAATCAGTTAGATAAAGGCACCGTCTTGGCACAAGCTTTCCTTCCTGGGTGAGGCGATGTTTCTACAATGTACTGTGTACGAAGCTGGGAGGCTCCAACCCACCGGCGAGCTTTGGGGATTGAACCAGGAGGGGAGGCCTGACAGGCCACCGCTGGGCAGCGGGGCTGCTTTGCGGGGACTAGAAACAGGCGCCTCCCACAGGGGGTCCCGCGATTAACAAAACCTACCCCAAATCAGTTGGCTCCTCGTCTGTATTCAATTTCCCCCCATTGCCTCAAAAATGTCGTCGAAAAGTTTATTTGCTCCTTTAGGATCAAGGCAAGACCCGCCCGCTGCATTCGCTGGATATTTCTGGTCTGTCTTTGAAATTCTATAATAGTTTCCGCCCAGAAGGGCTTGAAGGCTTCAAAAGGTTTGGTGCCCGGCGCACACGGACACCCTTCTGCCCTCCTTTCTGTCCGAGCCCCAGGAAGCCAAATCCTCCTTCCCAGCAGACAGACTGCGGAGGGAAAGGGAAAAGGAGGCTGGACGCGGTCGCGAACGCAGAAGGTTTTCAGGCTCCCAACAGGGCTGTGACCCGACACAGCCCAACCTGTGCGGGGAGGGGTGCCAGTGAGACCCACGGTGCCTCGACGGTGTGTCGTGACTTTGAGCTTGAAGCTCGTGATGACATCTGCAATTCCCTGTAGAAGGGGGGCAGGTCAGGGCTCACACAGGGTGTGGTTTCCTGACGCAGGGAAGTGGCTCCTGAGGGGGGCTGATGGGCTCCTGTCCTGAAACCCTCTCCAGGGGGCCTGCTGCCAGTTTACGGACCAGACGGCGGAGCTCCGAACACGTCCTGCAGAGCAGTGAGCGGCAGTGGCCATGCCGTGCTCAGCACCGCCTTCCGGGTGAGGACAGGACAGATTTGGGGTTTATTATTAAGGGAGCAAGATGCCGTGACATATGTTATCCTAATAAGTTATGTAACTTAATAATGATTTTACAACATAGGCTATAATAAACCTTAAATGTATACGCAATCCAGCTTCCAAAAGGCCCAAAGGCATCGCTCCCACACGATGCACCCAGTCTTCTGTTGTCATTACGAGGAAACAAGGAGCGAAGCACCCCGACCTGCAGAGGGTAATCGGCGGCGCTGCAGCCGCGCCGGGGGAGCTGGGGCCAGCACGTGGCTTTACAGTTGGGTGTCCACCCCAGATCCCCCCGCCCCCAGGCCAGGCTGTGGGCTGGTACCTGTGGTTTCCAGGTTGGGGTAGGAACTCTTGTCCTCATTCTCGTTGGGCTGGAGGTCGTCCATGTTGATCTAGGCATCCAAGGAGAGAAGGAGGGTCCAGTGAGACAAGGTCCACGGCTTTCGAGGCTTCGGGTAGCCCTGAAATCGCCCCCTAGTCTAGGCTGAGCCGTCGACTCAGAAACACATCCTTTTTCCTTTGCACACATCCCTCAGGACACCAGCAGAAGGCTGGCCTGCCTTCTCTCTGCGCCCAGCTCTGCTGTCCACCCTCCCCAGCCCCTTCTTCCCCCGCTTCCCCTGGTGTCTGGCCCAGGAGGACCGTGTCCTCCTCCCCGGGCCTCAGCCCCTCACCTTGGTGGCAGGGGGGGACTCTCCATCCGCAGTGATGGATTTCAGCTCGATTTTCTCCTCCTTGGTCTCCTCCACGGCCGGCTTCTCCACCACCTCTTGTCTCTTCTCTGGGCTGGCAGTCCTGGCCGGTCAGCAGGAGGGAAAAGAAAGGGATGTGACCAGATTGATAGGGAGCTGCCCTGTGGTCTGTTGGGGCCCATGCCATGCGGCTCAATCACAGGGGCGCTGGGCCTTGCCCAACTCTGTCCCCGCCCAGCTCTGTCCCATCCCGGCTCTGTCCCATCCCGACTCTGTCCCCACCTGGCTCTGTCCAGCATTCAGTTGAAGAGTCCAGCTTCTCAGAGGCTCAGTCCCCGTCTAACCCAGAGGAAGGTTCCTGGAGAACCCTGCTCAGTACTCAGCAGAGGTGTGGCCCGTGACAGTCCACATAGACAAGGACGAAGACAGAGTGGGGCCCTGGCTTGTCTTCTCGTGGCTCTTCAGCCGGAGCTGGACCTCTCCCATGAGCGGCTGCCGCCCCCCGCCCTCCCCTCTACTCCTACCACCTCTCATGACCTCCCTTCTCAATAGAGAACCCGCCACCGTCCTGGACGGGTGGGGCAACACCTTCCCAGAGATGTAATTCACAGTGGTCCCCGCTTAGAGCAATGCCCAGGAATTAGGGGAGAGCTCAACGCACACAGAGAGCCCCAACCAGCCCCCTTCCAGGAGGGACGGCCAGGCAGGGGGGAGCAGCACCCCAGGCTGGGCCGCGGAAGCTGGCGGTTACCTGGCCAGCTTCTTCCTCTCCTTCTCTTCTTCCTCCTCCTTCTGGGCAGAGGTGAGGCTCTCGGCATCAGCCAGGTTGTCCACGGCAATGGCCAAGAACACATTCAGTAGGATATCTGTTTGTGCCCATTCTTAAAGAAAATGACCCTTGGACTTGGGGTTGTGGATGGGCAGGGGGGCGGGAGGGGGCAGGACACGCGGGGGCAGAGCTCCATTCGGGGAGGGGCTCTGAGCCCCATCACCCCACTAGCTTCCCGGGGTTTTCTGAGGGGTCGAGAGCAGGCCCGCTGGCAGGCTGGGGCCGGGGGCGGGGTGGCCGGCAGCCGGGCCTCGCTCTTTAACTGCCGGTTTCGAGACGACCACCCGTGACTGACACCGTAAGCGGCGCTGCAGCGGGACAGGGTGCAGAGTGGCCATTACCGCTGCCAGGAGGTGCCCGCTCGCCCTGCCCCTCCCGCTGTGACCCTGTTCAGACAGAGGCCCTGGGAGGGTCCACCGAGCTCCTAACTGGAGCGGAGTTTGCCCTTTCTTCTCCCCCCAACCCCAGACTCGGACGCAGGCACTGTGGGTCAGAGAACCGGATCAGAGCCCGTCCAGACGAGAGGTTAACGCTGCTCAGGTCCACCTTCCACCCCAGGCCCCAGGAGGCTCCGGCTCACACGGGGAGCGAGGGCCGTGGCCCCGCAAGGACAGGGGCTGGGCGTGCACCGTCCTGTTCAGCCTCACCCAGCCTGTTAGGTCGGAGGCACTGCTATTTCCACCCCGTTCCCAGGACTCTAGGTGCAGCCCTGGGTGTGCCCGAGGCCGCCCGCTGGCCTGTGTGTCCAGATCTTCTGTGATTTACTTTCCAAGCCCCTGTGCACACACCCGCAGGGACAGGACGGGAAGGGGGTGCCGGCAGCCTGGGACCCGGGATCCTGCCCGTGGCCCGTCCACTCTGCCTGCGGCTAACATCCTGCAGAGTGGCTTCGGCGCGAGGGACCCTGGCCCGAGAGCAGGGCGACAGGTGAACGTCACTTCCGGGGCGGAGACTCTGTCCTCCCTGGGCTGGGCAGCCAGCGCACACGTCGGGTGAGCGGCTACAAGCGCAACGCCGGGCGGGGGGCTGCTCGCCTGGACCGCGGCGAGGGTGCGCTCCTGGAATTGGAGGCTGGGGGACGACTCGCGTCCCCCCCGGCCCCAGGCTCCGGGCTCCCACCCAGACACCTACACCGCTGAGGTGGTCTGGGCTGGACATATTCTCCCAAGCCTGCCCTTCCCTGCTTCCCCTGGGGGGAGGGCCCTGGCTTCCCCCAAAGTTAGGACCTGCGGGGCACACCTATTGGCATCGAGCTGTAGGCTGAGAGCTGGGGCAGCGGGGGCGGGGTGGGGGAGGCAGGAGCAAAGGATACAATTTCCACAGATGAAGAGGATGATGAAGTAAATACAGACTAACATCCCTGGAAAAGAGGGGCCGCCATAAGCCATGATCCCATCATACATCACCGAATTCCAGTCCTCCCCGGTCAGGATCTGAATGACACAGTCCCACCAATAAGGGACACAGCGTTAGACCAGCAGCAAACCCGAAACTCCCCTGCCCAGCCCCCTGTGAGACACAAACGTCTCACATCTGTCTCTTCCTCCCCCGCCTCCTGCCCCCCGTTCTCCTCCCAGGGCTCTGAACTGTGACCCCCGCAAGTCCAGCCCTCTCCTTAGACGGAGTGCGTGGCCACCGGCACAAATCATCTGACTGACTAAGAGAGCTTCCTTGGCAGAACACCTCCTACCCCAGGGACAGTGCTCGGTGGCTGACCCTCGGGTTAGGTCGTCAAGGGGAGCGTTCACTAAGGGGCCACAGTCCCCCGCTTCTCTCCAAATGTGAGGACGCTGGGTACCATCCTTAAGATTCCGGCAACATCCACATATTCCCCAGTTTAATCTGTAAATCGATCTGCTTTTAAACTTAAGTGCTACTTTAGCTTGGCCCTAAGCCCACGTATCCGTGAAGTCTCAAATTCGATGGTAGTCGTATTTTCCTGGGGGCAAGCGTGAAGGGTAGGAGAGAGTCCCGTCCCCCTCCCCTCCCCAGCAAGGGCCGTCCACTTTCCTTTGTTGATATTTTGGGCTTCCATGTAGAATGTATTTGCATAAAGGTTTCCACGGCTAAGAAACAGTTTTTAAGCCGCTTAATTGGATCTTTTTTTCCCCCCAGTGGTCCATCCAACAGAGCAGTTTCCTGGGGGTCGGGGTAGGAGAGCTACAGACTGTCCTGGGCTCCTGTGGCCGACCTGCTCTGGCTGCCCCGTGGGAGTGGGCGGGAAGCTCCTTCCTCCCCCGCCCCGGGCCCCTGCCCCTCCCCCCAGAGCACAGTCCCGGCAGAGAGGAGTCCATACCTGAAACACGGTGAGGAGGGACTGGGGGAAGTTATCGAACGTGCTCCTCCGGGTCTGCATCTCATCAAAGTTGAACTTCCCCCCGAAGAGCTGCATGCCCAGGAGGGAGAAGATGATGATGAAAAGAAACAGCAGCAGAAGCAGGGAGGCGATGGAGCGCACAGAGTTCAGCAGGGACGCCACCAGGTTGCTCAGGGAGTTCCAGTACCTGGGGAAGGGGGGCGGGGTGAGGCTCCATCACCCCTTGCCCCCCTGCCCCCCCCCACCAGGGGCTCTGGGACCGGCTGCAACGCCCTCCTCCTGGCCCTGTCCTTGGGGCAGCGTGGTGGTGGGACCTGGCTGGCCAGCTCACAGTTAGAGCGTGAGTGAGTTAATTCAGGGGCCCCGGGTCGGGAGTCTGGTTCCGACCGAGCTCTGCACGTTGTCTTTGGGCGAGTTGCTTAACCTCCCTTCTTTCTGCGCCCCACAGTCTGAAAAAATAGGGGCAGCGGTAGCACACGCTTCATTATGTTATTGGGAGGATTACATGCGATAACAGTTTTTAAAAAGCCACTCCCCCCAACGGCAACCAAATAAAAAATAAACAAGTGGGACTCCATCAAGCTAAAAAGCTTCTGCACAGCAAAGGAAACCATCAACAAAGTGAAAAGACGACCTAAAAAATGGGAAGAAAACACTTGCAAACCATATATCTGATAAGAGATTAAAATCCAAAATATATAACTAATTCATGCAACTCAATAGCGAAACAAACAAACAACACGCCAAATAATCCTATTAAAAAAACAGACAGGGACTTCCCTGCTGGTGCGGTGGTTAAGACTCCACGCTCCTAATGCAGGGGGCCCGGGTTCGAGCCCTGGTCAGGGAACTAGGTCCCACATGGATGCCACAACTAAGAGTTCGCATGCCGTATCTAAGACCCAGCGCAACCAAATAAAAATAAATACTTAAAAAAACCACACCCGAGTAGACATTTCTCCAAAGAAGACATACAAACGGCCAACAGACACGTGAAAAGATGCTCAACATCGTGAATCATTAGGGAAATGCTAATCAAAACCAAGAGATATCACCTCACACCTGTTAGAATGCCCATCATCAGAAAGACAAGAGATAACAAGTGTTGGTGAGAATGTGGAGAAAAGGGAACCCTTGTGCGTTGCTGGTGGGAATGTAAGTTGGTGCAGCCGCTGTGGAAAACGGAATGAAGTTTCCTCAAGATAATTAAAAACAGAGCTACCATACCCTCCAGCAATCCTACTTCTGGGAACATATCCAAAGGATACGTTCACTATAGCATTATTCATAATGACCAAGACACGGAAACAACCTGAGTGTCCATGAACGGAGAAACGGAGAAAGAAAAATGTGGTGTGCGCTATCTGCAATGGGATATTATCCAGCCATAAAGAAGAAGCAAATCTTGCCATTTGCAACAGCATGGAAGGACTTGGAGGGCATTAGGCTTAGTGAAATAAGTCAGACAGAGAAAGACACATACCACGTGACCTCCCTGATATGAGGAATCTAAAAAAATCCAAAACCAGACACAAACAAACAAAACCCCCCACCAAACTCACAGAAAAGGAGATCAGATCTGTGGTTACTAGAGGCGGGGGATGGTGGGGGGAACAGAAGGGAGGGCGTCAAAGGTACAAACTTCCAGTTATAGATAACTACGGGGAAGGCAGCGCACAGCGTGACTGTAGCCACCACTGCTGTGTGCCACGTGTGACAGTTGTTAGGACAGTAAACGCGAAGCGTTGTCATCACGAGGATAATGTTTTTCTTTTTTCACACGTCTCTACGAGATGACACATGTTAACTGAATCTACTGTCACCATCGTTCCACAACGTATAGAAGACACACCATCATGCTGTACACCTTAAATGCAGACACTGATGTACGTCAATTATTTCTCAGTAAAACTAGAAAAAATATAATTCCAGCTCTTCATTTAAAAGAAAGACCCCAGTATTGTGCCCGGCACACAGGTGATAAAGGTTAGTAATTATTGTTATCACTACTGATCTTTAGACAAAAAAACACGTAACAAAATTTTTTTTTCCAGAATGCGGGCCTCAGCCCAGCCATGAATGGGGTCACCCACGGGTGAGGGTGGCCTGGGTCACCCGTGGGTAAGAGGGGGTGTGTGGTTTACTGAGCCTTCCCAAATTCACCCAGTCCAAAGAGTTGGTTTGTTTCAAAAGTCTGTCTTCTGGAGATCCTGATTCAATAGCTGTCGTTTGGGGCCCAGAAATCTGCTTTGAACAAGGGTCGCAGAGGATTCCGATACGCAGGCCAGCTTGGGAGATCCTGGATTGCAGCAAACACACCCAGTCCACAGCGACAGCCTGCGGCTGGAGGGGCCCTGCCTCTCTCCGCTGTGAGCGCGGACGCCCTTCACTGTGGGGACGGGTGGGGAAAAGCCCTCTCTTGGGGAAGTGGGGGGACACGAATGGCCCTGGAAGGGGCTTGGGTACCCGGGACAGGGTCTGTTCAGGGTGAGGAACGCACTGCAGCAAAAGGAACACGCGCCCAGCTGGCCAAGTGCGTCTCACTTCCCTGCAGCGCTAACCGACCCAGCTGCCTTCCAGGTCACGACCTTGATCTCCTCCACTTAGATGTTCCCGGCTTTTCACCAAGGCAGACAGGGAATCGTTTCTGCTGCTCGAGACAATGCCTTGCAAACCACGCCCCGCTGCAGCTTGGCACTGCACCCCAACCCGGGCACCTCTCTCCGGGGAACGGCTCCATAAGTGACAGAAGCAGATGGGCCAACAGTTTGGGTGTAAACATGAGCGTCTCCCCAACCTGGAGTCTCTCGTGCTCCAGACTCAGCCCTGCTCCGCCTCTACCCTGCCTGCCAGCCACACGCCCTCTGTTCGCGGAATGTTAATCTACATCGATTTGTATCCGCTCTAGAAAGGCTCTTACCTGTTCCACATTTGTGACAGCCTTGTCTCACCCAAACAGGCTTGAGCTCTTGACGGCAGAGGCCAGAGGTTCTCCTTTCATCCCCTGCATCTCTGTCCTCAGATAGATTCTGTGCAACCTGGCGTGTGTGACGGGCTGCCTGGCCCCGGTCGGCTAGAGATTGTACTAATCGTTCTGTTTAAGCAAGGAGTTAGAGAACCTCTGGGGGCTAGGACGCCCTCCCCTCTTACACTGAAAGCTCCCAAACCTGTCTGGAGATGACAGGCCGGGGCTGGGGGGTGGGGAACCATTTTCTAAATGCCGATTCCCAGGCCTCGCTCGGAACCACGAATCACTGCTGTGCGAGCACCCAGCCCCTGTCGGCAAGCCGGTATTTAGGAACCGAAACTCCGGCGCGTATCTGTAACAGGAACGTCCCGCTGTACTGGGGGGGTGGACGGTGTCTGCCTGGAGGTTAAGGTCACACAGCCCCTACAGTGCACAGAATATTCTGGGAAACTCTTCATGGCCATAGAAGTTGGTTTCTTAGTTTTCCCGAGGGCCGTGGATGTGAGGGAAATAGACCAGCCCAGCGCTGAGGTTCAGGCTGTCTGCCGGCCACAGGCCCAGGGGCGCCGGCCAAGGAGGCCCCAGCCCCGAGGGAGAAAGTCACCGTGCGGGAGGGGGTCTGCCCGGGGTGGGTGCGGCCCGCGGGCCTGGACTGAGGGCCTGGATGGAGCACGGCTGTGTCGCCCGTCATGGGGGTGGTGGAGACCCTCTGGGGACGCTGGGCGGAGGAGGCCTACTGAGCCGCCTACAGGGGCCGGGCCTCGGGTCTGAAGGCTTTTCTCCTGCTCGCATGTCCCGAGGGGTGCGCGGCCGTCTCAGTCGATGGGGGGCTCCCAGCACGAGCCGCTGGCCTGACCGAGCCCCGTGGCCCGCCCCGCCATCACGCCGTCGCGGGGAAGCACAGCCGCCGTCTCTGGCTCGAGCCCAGACCCTTGGGGTCGCCCTCCAGGTGGCCTCACACCCACAGCCGCAACCCCATCCTCGGAGCCGGGCTACAGCCCCTCCGGCACCTGCCACCCAGGCGGGCGTCTCCCCCGTCCTGCCCCCGCACCCCCCCTCCTGCCCAGGCGAGAAGCCGCGAACGCACTGCCGCCGGTGCTCTCAGTGACAGTAGTAAGTTATAATACACGGAAAAAGATCGAATCCACTGACGTTAAAGAAAGGAGAGAGGGGTTTGCTTTACAGACGGTGTCAAACGGACAGCAGGAATGAATGAATGAACGAACGAATGACAGAACGAGTCAGTGATTCAGGTACAGACCGTCACGGGTGGAAGGTCTCTGGACAGCAGGGTGTTCACAGGCCCCGATATCTCTCCATGGATTACTCCGTAATCACAGAGGGCAAGGGCACAGTAACGGTGAGAAACGCGGCGGACACCCCTGGCCACGTTCCTACTCTCAGAATCCCCGACAACGGGACAACTCCTGGCGCCCTGTGACCCCCGACCCCTCCTCGGCCGGGCAGCAGGACGCTCTCCAAGGCCCCGCCCGAGGCCCCGCAGACCCTGTGGACGGCACCTCCCCTGCTACCCGCTGCGAGGCTGCAGCCCGGCCCCCCACTGTCCCGCCTGCATGCCCCCCACTGGCCGGCCTGGCCCTGGGGTCTGCAGGGCTCACTCCTTCAGTCCCCCAGGGCCTGCGCAACGCCCTCCTGGCAGCCACCCTGTCCCCAGCCTGCATTTCACATGCTCATCCCCTCCGGGGGGACGGTCCAGAGAGCAGGGCTTGTGCTGGGAGCACAGCCAGAGGAGGTGCCCTGGGAGTGTTTTGCTGGATGAAGGAACAGATCTTCAACATGACACCTTTGTACTTAATGGAGGGAAGGCAAGGGGACACAGACCCCGTGTGTGTGGAGCAGGGCTGGGGGGGAGGGTCTCACACTCACCGGAGTCAAACCCACTTTGCTCAAAGGTGAGGAATGGCTCTCGCCCTCCCCGCAACGTCACTTCTGATCCCGTGGCTACCAGACCACTCGTCACACTATTATGTGTCAGGAGGACAGACTGGTCCCCAGAGGCGTGGGGTGGGGGGGAGGTGGGCGAACTGGGTGCAGGAGTCAAAAGCTACAAACCTCCAGTTATAAAAGAAATAAGTCCTGGGGACGTGAGGCGCGGCACGGTGACCACAGTCAGCAACACTGGATTTTACCCTGGAAAGTGGCCAAGAGAATAGAGCTTAAAGTGTCCTCATCACAAGAAAAGAAAACTCGTGTGTGGCGATGGATGTTAACTTGACTGTGGTGATCGTTTCCTAATGTATACAAATATGGAAACATTATGTTGTTCGCCTGAGACGAGTATCATGTTATATGTCAACTACAGTGGACCCTGAACAACACAGGGGTTAGGGCACCGACCCTCGGCGGTTGAAAATCCGAGAATACCTCGACAGCCCGTGTCCTCGAATCCAACCAACCTCGGACTGTGTAGACCTGCAGTGCGAAAAAATCTGCATGGAAGTGAACCCTCGCAGTTCAAACCCCTGTTGTTCAAGGATCAGCTGTATGCCTTGATTCAAAAAAAGGAAAAAAGAAAAAACGTCTATGATGCCTCAGTTTGCTGCATAGAAAGTAGGGTCGCTGTGGCTTCTAGACGCTTGGGTAGGATTCCAGAGAGCAGTGGGAACATGAGTCTCTCCTGGGGACAGCGTCCCCCCCGGGGGCTCAGAACAAGCGGCCGCAGGTCTGAGGGCACCTGCCAGCCTTGGTTCACGAGCCAGACGGCGCCCAAGTGCCTGACTCACCTGCTCACGGACACACCTGGGCTGAGGAGATGCTGCCCTTGGACCAGGTCGTGGCTGTGGGCGCTGTGTGCATTCAGCCTCCTGTTGCTTCCCGTGCAGCAGGGCAGGGTGGAGGTCCCCGCGTGTGGCCTGCCACCTGTGCTCTGTGCCTCTGGAGCAATACCGAGCAGAGCTGGTGCCAGTGGCCTGGCGTCACGAGGGACCCCCCCCCCGCTGGACGGAAGGCCCTCCATCCCTACGTGCACTCCCTGGAAGACCGACACGGGGATCGCTGTGGGGCCACTGCGGAGCTCAGAGGAGACGGCTGGAATCTGGGGCCTGGCTCACCATGGCAGATGGCAGGGAATAGGGTGTGTTCTCCTCAACACTGATACCAAAGAGGCTTGTAGGTGCCGGGTGGCAGCCTCCGGGCAGGGCGATGGGAAGGCCCTGCACGTCTGTCCTTCTCGATGCCAGTCTGGTCCTGATGTCTGTGACCGCTGTGGCCCCGTGTCCCAGGGTCCCTCTCCCTCCAGGAAGGTTGGTGGGTGGTGAACTGGAGGGTGGACGGCATATGCACCGTCGAAGGGGGCTTTCATCCTAATTGATTAAGACTGAACTACACACACTCACGCCAAAAAAGAAGGCGCCTTGGAGAAAAGTGGGCACCAGTAGAACAAAGGACTCAAGGTCTTGAACCTTGCACAGAAGCTGAGAAAAACCAAGCCCCGCCTCTTCAGAATGATGCCCGCGTGCGTCCATGTGCACAGAAGAACCTTCCAGCACTGGGGGTCTCAGCCCCCGAAGCACAGGCCGCTCGAGAGACTCGCCTCCCCTGCCGGATCCCCCTCGGGGTCATGGTCTCTCTTCATCCCTCCCGTGGCTCGGAATCATCCTTCCCAGCAGCGTGTCCTGCCCACCCCGGGCCAAACCTGCTGGCTGAGATCTGGCTGGTCCCCACCCTGCCTCTGTCCTGGGCCGGATGCACAGTTTATGTCCGTCACTCTTGAGCCAAACCCCACCTGGGCAACAAACTCGAAGGCCTTATCTTCCCTGTTTGCGTCAGAGGCCTCGGTCACACTGGGGACACAACCCCCCTGGGGGATGTGAGCTGATCACGACTGGCAGGGTGTCCTGGCCCCGACCATGGGATTTAGGCGGGGCTCCTGTGAGCCTCTCAGAGTCCCCAGTCGGCCCTGTGGTTGTGTCGGGGTGAGACAGGGAGCCAGACGTCGTCCTTCCCTGTCTCCTTAACCCCCGAGAATAAGCACCTTCCTCGCTGACGGCCGGCCCGCGGGCTCTAGCGTCTGAGCTGCCTTCTCCATAGGCCCCGGGCCAGCAACTGGGCGGACGCCAAAGTTACCTTTATGATAGTGGCCCGTGAGGAGCTCAGAGCCTCCCTGGGGCCCTGAGAAGGGGGCCGGGAGGGTCTGATGCTCGTGGCCAGACCGGCAGTTACATGGAGAGCTCAGAGTCTGGAGGATTTGCAAAAGGCTCACACCTCGGGGCTGTGGGCCCCTGTGTGGTCACGATTCCCCAGTGAGTCTGTCTGTGCTGAGTCAGTCTGAGCTCACACCTCAGGGACGGCGAAGGAGCTGCGGGGGAAGAGCGGTGGAAGGAAGAGAAGCATTTAGGGTTTAAGAGGGAAAACAGCAAGTGCTGGAGGGGCTGTGCTGCACGTGAAGACCAACTGTATAAAAAATGAGACGTAATTAGTACCTCGGGGCCACACCCAGATCTAAGCAAACTGAAGCTCTTCCTCCTCATAGAGTGAAGGTCAGCCTGGCCTGACAAACAGCAAACTAGACGTTGAAACGGGCAACATTTAGAGCCCCAGAGAGCCCCAAAGCAGGAGAAAGAGCCCCATCCGTCACGCAGCTGGAAGGCTCGCAGTCATTTACACAAAGACGACACAGGTCTCGGCCGCGTGCGTGCCTCTCTGTTCTTCTCCCAGAGGTGCCCGGACCTTCTCACCCTGCAGTTCCCCACCCATAGCACTGTGAATACTCAGCGATCAGCGGACAGCCTGGTGCAGGGGTCCCAGTCTTTTTATATAAAAATGAGACCCACAGGATGGTGGATATGCCTACACGCTGTACACTCCCTAAGGCACGCTCAGATTTTGACAAAGTGCCACAAAAATGTAGCAGGCTAGCAACTCACTGTCATCATAAACCAGCGGCTTCTCTTCCCACAGGGGCCACGGATCAGCTGTAAACCCACCCGGTTCTTGCTCATTCATTAAAGCCTTCAGGAACGCAAGTGACCAAGAGTGAGGGTGTTACAAGAGCAATACTGAATGTACTTGTATTTGCTATGTAAAAAAGAAACCATTTGGGGCTTCCCCGGTGGCGCAGTGGTTGAGAGTCCGCCTGCCGATGCAGGGGACGCGGGTTCGTGCCCCGGTCCGGGAAGATCCCACATGCCGCGGAGCGGCTGGGCCCGTGAGCCGTGGCCGCTGAGCCTGCGCGTCCGGAGCCTGTGCTCCGCAACGGGAGAGGCCACAACAGTGAGAGGCCCGCGTACCGCAAAAAAAAAAAAGACACCATTCACAGATTTTGGTATTTTAGCTCTTAGCAATAGCAAGTGACCTGCCACACACTGTCGAGCTGCTCTGGACATACTGAAGGGTCATGAGGTCATGGCTGAGAACCACGGTCTAGATCGGTGTTCCCGGCCCTTAGACCACAGGCCCTGGGTGGGAGGAGGGCAGCCTGGAACTACAGGAGGGGCTCCATGGATCCTAGCACTCTAAATAAAGAGCCTCACATGTGGTCAGGTGTGTAGGAATTAATAAAATTAAAATCAATTTAAAAACTTTGCTGGACTCCTATTAGGTCTTTATCATTATGAGTTTTCTCAGTCCAGAGCCATCAGAAACACCGTCTTCACCGGGTCGGGGCTACTGTCTAGAGGAGAGAGTGGAGAGGGAAGAATCAAGTTTCCAATTATACATGAAGCTTCCTATTTTTAGACAAGAAAGAGGACAAAGGGCAGCGGCAGAAAATCAGGCCAGAGTTTCTCAAAGTGAGGTCATTGGGCCACTGGCTTGGAGCTCCCCAGGAGCTGCTGGCTGAAATCTCTAGAGTGATGGGTCCTTAATGAGCTCTCCTGAGAAGGTCATCTAGGTCTGAGAACCACAGTCACTGGTCCAGAAAACGCTGTTAAAAATAGTAGCGGGATGGCGCAAAGTTTCCTCCAAGAGATTTTAAAAGAGGAGGGAGAAACAGACTTGTTTGATGGCAGGACCAGGCTGACCTGTCTCAGGGGACCAGTACGCCCACCCCCCAGGCCCTATTTTAGGCACTTTCTGGCCACTGGAGTGTATTGGAGACCAGGTTCAGGAGGGGGCCTGGGACTCCCCCACACCTGGACTCTTTGCTGTCTTCCAAAAGCCCCCAGACAGTTTGGAGACTGGAAAACAGGAAGATGATGGCCTTTGCCAAAGTAACTTCCAATTAGACCATGAAATTCTTCTGTTTACGGATTTTATGGAGATCCGAAAATGCCACTAATCCTTCTTGTGGAGGGGCTTCAGGAAGCTCGCTGATAAAGACAGACTTAAAAATGGCTTCCTGGCAATAGTTTCAGATTAGAAATAGATACATTGTTGATTAGAAACAGAATGAATGTGAAGTCTCTTCAAGATGCCATGAGAACATCTGGGAGCAAAATTCTTTTCTATAGGAATTGAAAAAACAGACAAAGCCCCAAGCATGTGGACTTTTGAGAATTACTTAAGAGGCACCTGAAACTCCAAATTAAAAATAGCTTGGGCTGACCCATGAGAAGCAAGCAGAATCAGTCAAAATCCTTTACGTCTTGTCTCTGGAGACAGACAAGAGAGTTTAGCCATCAGCCCTGCAGCCCATGGTCATGGTCGAGGCACAGAGCCTGGTGATCCCAGCTTCACCCCTGGGCAAGCGACTGAACTCCCTCAGTCCTCCCATCTGGAAAATGGGACTAATGATAACAGCACCCTCTCTTATAGGTGATGGTGAAGATTTACAGGTCAGACGCAGGCGAGCACTGGGGTCAGGCTGTCCGGCACAGACCGAGAGCTGATGCACATTCACCAGGACTGTCGTGACATTTCTACTACTTTCATTTTGAACCGAGGATTTTCTGGGGCGTCAAGATATTCAGACATTGAGGAAGAGCTCTTTCCGGGGGCGGGGGCGAGGCAAGTGTTGCCCAGGAGTATCCAACTTGGGGATTTAACTCCTGCCTGTACTTTGAGTCTGTCTTCTGACCTTGAGGCTTCCCCAGGGATGTTCTCCTGTCCCCAGCTTCCCGAAGCAGATGTCGCCCCTGCCTACTTTGCCAGCTCATTCCATTCTGTCTTAGATTTTCCTTTCATTGCCTCCCAGGAGTGGACTCCGTCTCCCCAGCTGGACTGTCTGCTTCTCCCAGGTTCAGCCCACACCATGCAGCCCACTTCCTGCCTCTCAGAGCTGGACAGTGTGTACACGGCAGACGACCAAATACAGCCACAGTGTGTGTGTGTGTGTGTGTGTGTGTGTGTGTGTGTGTGACCATTAGCTCTTTCCTCCCTCTTCCTTCTCCTGATAATGACAACAGTTACAATCAGAGTCACAGTGAACACTCGGTTACCAAGAATCTTCTCTGCCTGGCACTGAACGCAACTCTTCAAATGCCTCTTCTCACCCTAACCCTCAACGAACCCACGGGAGCAGGTGTGTTTGGGGCACGGGGGCTGCTGAGGGAACTGGGTCACACCCAGGTGCCCTGCAGCACCCCCCGTCTCCCCACAAGTTCGGAGACTCTGTGCAGAGACGGTTAAGTCCAGGGCCTGGCACGGGCGATACCAACCCCACTCTTCCCAGCAGGATCCCACTGACACCCAGTCTCCCCGCATCAGACTCTAGGGTGGGGGGCTTGTCCTTCTGGGGGCACAGTTGGAACCCCTCCCCTTCAGGTGCTCCTGACGTGCCCCTCCCAGGAAGACCACAGCCCACGGTGAAAAATACATATTATACTGAGACCCAGGCACGATCCCGGGGATTTCTGTGAAACGTGTTTACATTCACGTGAGGCACTCCGATGTTTTCCATCCTATTTCATTCTTCCATTAAAAACGAGAATGAGGAGAAATTGGAACCCATGTACATCGCCGGTAGGAATGTAAAATGGTCCAGTCTCTTTGGGAAACAGTTTGCCACTTCCTGAAAACCTTAACTACAGACTTATCACGTGACCCAGAAATTCTGCTCCTTGTATCCAAGATACGGGAAAACATACGTCCACACGAAAACCTGAACACGGTGCTTCCTAGCGGATCATTCACGGGAACCAAAAGGCAGAAATAAACCAGACGCCCACCAGCAGGTGAGCGAATAAACAAAACGTGATGTCTATCCGTAGAGTGGAATACAGCTCAGCCACGAAAAGGAATTAGAGTGGAATACAGCTCAGCCACGAAAAGGAATTAGAGTGGAATACAGCTCAGCCACGAAAAAGGAATCCGAGTGGAATACAGCTCAGCCACGAAAAGGAATCAGAGTGGAATACAGCTCAGCCACGAGAAAGGAATCAGAGTGGGATACAGCTCAGCCACGAGAAAGGAATCAGAGTGGGATACAGCTCAGCCACGAAAAAGGAATTAGACGGGAATACAGCTCAGCCACGAAAAAGGAGTCAGAGTGGAATACAGCTCAGCCACGAAAAGGAATTAGAGTGGGATACAGCTCAGCCACGAAAAGGAATTAGAGTGGAATACAGCTCAGCCACGAGAAAGGAATCAAAGTGGGATACAGCTCAGCCACGAAAAAGGAGTCAGAGTGGAATACAGCTCAGCCATGAAAAGGAATCAGAGTGGGATACAGCTCAGCCACGAGAAAGGAATCAGAGTGGGATACAGCTCAGCCACGAGAAAGGAATCAAAGTGGGATACAGCTCAGCCATGAAAAAGGAGTCAGAGTGGAATACAGCTCAGCCACGAAAAGGAATCAGAGTGAAATACAGCTCAGTCACGAAAAAGGAGTCAGAGTGGGATACAGCTCAGCCACAAAAAGGAATTAGAGTGGAATACAGCTCAGCCACGAGAAAGGAATCAGAGTGGAATACAGCTCAGCCACGAGAAAGGAATCAGAGTGGGATACAGCTCAGCCACGAAAAGGAATTCGAGTGGAATACAGCTCAGCTACAAAAAGGGATGAAGCGCCGATCTCTGGACAACATGGGGGAGACCTGAAACCATCAGGCCAGGTGGAAGAGACTGGTCACACAGCCGCACAGGTCGGACGGACATGAACCGTCCAGAGAGGGCAGGTCTGCAGAGATGGAGGCAAGGCGGTGATGGGCGCTGGAGGGGAGGGTGGAGGAGGGAAGAGGGGGCGTGGGGTCTGTTTCTGGGGGATGGAAACGTGCTAAAACGGGACTATGGTGTTGGCTGCAAAACTGCAAATACATAAAAAACCCCTGAACTGGATACTTTAAAGAGTGAATTACATAGTATGTGGATTATCTCTCAATAAAAATGATGGTCGTGATCCAATAAGCTGGTCTCACCACCCAGAATGGGTCACAACACGGTGGAAACTTGCTGTCCTGGAGTGGCTGCCCGTCCCCGCCCCGCCTGTCCCGGGGGAGTGCGGGGGCCGCGGCCTTCGGGTGGGTGGCGGGCGGCGGGTGGAGGGGGTGTGTCAAGGCCCCGTGCCTGCCTTTCATGCCGCACACGGTCAGCACAGGCCCAGCTACAAGAGCAGGTTCCCTCTCCAGGGGCCGGGCAGCTCCAAGAGCTGAGCTATAGGTGAGATTCCGGGCGAGCCCGGAAAGGAGCCGGCAGCCCCTTCTCCTGCCTCGAGCCCACACGTGAGGGCTCGGTCTCCGGAAGCCGCCTGTGACCTCGGTGGAGGGCAGGCCCGGGGCTGGTGAAGCAGGGACAGAGGAGCCTGGGTCCCCGATGCCCCTGGAGGCCCCGCGGCTGCCACCCCTGCACTGTCTGTGTGAGCAACCAAAGGACCCTCTAACGGAGGCGCCATCTGGCGACGACGCGAGCCCAGGGCAGATCCTCCGGGACACAGCGGCTCCCCTCCCCTGGGTCCCCGGGGGACGACGGGCCACGCACCTCGTGATCTTGAATATCCGCAGGAGGCGTACGCATCTCAGCACGGAGATGCCCAGGGGCGACATGATCTTGGTCTCCACCAGGATGGTCTCCAGGATGCCGCCGCACACGATGAAGCAGTCGAAGCGGTTGAACAGGGACACGAAGTAGGCCTGCAGCCCCAGGCTGTACATCTTGAGCAGCATCTCCGCCGTGAACAGGGCCAGCAGCGCCTTGTTGGCCGTGTCTGCGGGGACCCGCACGGGGGACGGGGGGGAGAGGAGGTGAGCGTGGCGGATCCCTGCGGGGAAACCCCAGAGCTCGATCCCGCCACACACCGCTCGCCGCGTGGACTTGGTGGGGAGGGGTCTGGTTACAACCGCAGCAAACCCCCCGCATCCTCTGCCCTCACAGCGACTCTGCCACGCCCCTTTTCCAGAGACGAGAAGCGAGGCTCGAGGGGGAGCCCTCTGCCTAGACTGACCAGCCAGGAGCCGGAGCCGGGGTCCTTGTCTGCCCTTGTCACCGGGAGACGAGCCCCATCTGGGTTCCGGGAGACACCCCGGGTCCAGGCCGTGTTCCGGGGCTCTGGCCAGGGAGATCCCTTCCGGGGCCCAGGGAGGGGTGGTGGGACCCACTGCCATGGAGGACATTCCCTGTGCTCAGGCCACGCTCGTCCTCTCCCTGGCTTTGTGCTCTCCGCCCCTCACAGGTTTTGGCCAGCACACCTGGAGGCCATACTGAGGCCCCAGGTACTGGAAACCCACTGGGGGCGGAGGGGCGGCAGCCAAAGATCTGACGTAGCCCAACAAGCCACAGCTCGTGGCCGTGTCTCCTGGACCCAACGGTGACGGCCAGGGCAGGCGGGGGGGTGTCGCCTGGCCAGGGGAGCCCCGTCTTTGCAGAGTGAGCTGGTGCGTTTCAGCGGCTCTCGAGCTGCCAGGCCGCGGTGTGTCTGGCGCGCCCGGGGCAGGGCCGAGTCAGCCCGAGGGACGCAGGCCGGCCGGGCGGCCTCTCACCTTGGACTTCCGTGAGCCAGTGGGGCTGGTTGTAGTGCTCAGAGGCGATGGTGAGCGTGTTGAGGAAAACCAGGAAGATGACAAGCCAGTAGAAGACGCTCGACTTCACGGCCGCGCGGCACTTCCGCCTGCAGAACCGATTCCAGCGGCGCCAGTAGCGGCTGCAAAGGGGCAGAGGAGGAGGACGGGGCGGGAGGCGGCTGTGAATTCAGGTCCCCGGCCGACATGCCCCAAGGTGGCCACCTCCCTCCCCTGAACTGGCCCGACCTCACCAGGGCCAAAGAGACGAGCGTCCCACCAAGGTCACCGGCTCGTGGCTGGTGGTGTGGGCTTTGGGGGGGGTCCCTGCTCCTCGGGGACTGTGGCCCCCTGGCCTGTGACCCCGAGCAAGGCCAGCCTTGTGTGAGGGTCTGGCCTGAAGCTGAAGGGAGGTTATTTAATTTCACAGTAACGGCATCACTAGAAGTAGTATTGCAAGTCGTAAGACTAGTATTACTAGGACTAGTAATGGTTACCATCAGCGAACCCATGTCTGGCTGGTACCATATCGGCACTTCTCATGCCTTCTCCCAGATCCTTTAAACATGTCTGCAAAGCGGGCGTTGTCCCGATTTTCAGGAGAAAACCAAGGACCCTGGAGTTGGGCGTCTGGACTGACACCAGGTGAGGGCAGAGCCAGCGGCGTCCCCTCTTCCCACCTGCAGCCCAGGCGCCAGGCGCTCCCCTGGCTGCCTCATCCGTGAAGGGTGGGAGGTGAATCTGGACCAGCAGTGCTTGACTTGAAGGGGAGGCTGTGGAGTCCTTCGAGATTACATCCTCTGTTCAGAACAACGGGCAGACTGCCCCTACCTCTACACGTAAGTTCACGCCATACGTGGGCCCTGAAAGCTCATACCTGGGCCGCGGGACACTCGCCCCCATGGCCTCTGGTTAGGGACTTTCATCAAACCTGGCTGTGCATAGAACCACCTGGGGAAAGTTTAAAAAACACAACAAAAACACACCAGGCCCCGGGCCTCAACCCAGTGAAATCTGATTGTCTGGGGTTGAGTAATTTTTAAATAACCCCCAAATACCGTTGCTGTTTGCTAAGGTTCCCCAGATGGTTCTCATGTGTAACCATGGTTGACAACTGTGAAGCCGGATGACCCCAAGGAAACGCTCACATTTTAGGATTCAGCGGTGGACGGGTTTACAGCTTGTCCCCAATCTCATCCTCCTGATACCGAGGGAATATGCAGATATATTTGGTAATTCCGTTGACCAAACAGTTACCAGTTTAACACCACGTGAGGAGCGAAGGACAGGGGTGCCAGGGAGGCTGCGGGGGCCCTGTATCGAGAGGGGATCTGATTCCAGAAAACCAAACGCAACAAGAGCAGCCGCACGGTCACCGTCCAGCTGGGGGACGGTAAGAGGGGCGCCATGGGCAGCATCGGGCTGGAGGCGATGGAGGCCACAGCTCTACTCAAGGAAGGAGGAGAGTGAGGTGACGTGGACTTTGGAGGCGGAGTCAGCAGGTCTTTGACCCTGACCACGAGTGCAGGGGAGAGAGAAAGGGAGGGGTGTCTGGAGGAGGCCGTCACCAGCACGGGCGCCCTGCGGAGGGGGGCTCGGCCGGAAAACACCTTGAGGTACTTGCAGGTTATGTCCGTGGGGATATACCCACCGGGCGGCTGAGGACAGAGCCTCCGCTTTGGGACAGAAGGTGGGGGGTGGTGGTGATGGCTGTCGTCCTGGACACCTGCACTCATATCTGCATGAAGTCACAGGTCCCCAGGTCCCCAGGCTCAAGCCTCTGTCGTCAGGACCCTCCACACGCCCCAGACGGCCCTCTGGAGAGCTTGGCTTTATTTCTATTTCTACTCTGTTATCTTTGTTACCTACGGTCCGTGGAAAATCCTGCTGCCAAAGCTTTGCTGAAATCTGTTCTGAGGTTAGAAGGCGAGGGGCACGTCTAAGGCGGGCCTTGCTGCCTGGGAGCTGCAGGAGGACCTGGCTTTGGCTTGCAGGGCAGGGAGGGAAGAAAGGATTAAGGGGGTGGTGTTCTGACCTGACCTCACCCCTGTCACTGAGGGGGCGGGGACGCCACCTCCAGGGAGCACCAAACCTTGGCAGGGACGTTTGCTGCTACTGGTGGGAAGAGTCGCTACATGGAGAAGAAAGGCCTGGGGGTCAGAAGACGGTGGTTCCCAATGCACTGTGGAGGCTTCCACGCTCCAGACACACCACCGGGTGACAGCAGGGGTGGCGGAGGGCGCAGGGGGGACAAGGCAATGGGACAGGGGCCCAGGTGGTCCCTAGCGGGGGGGGGCGGCCTCCGGCGGTGCTGGACCACGGCGCTAGGCACCTGCTCTCGCCAGGGCGGGACCTGCTTCTCTCCTGCGACTGAGCTTGGTGATATTGCAGACAAAGTTGGTAAGACTTTTCTTTCCCCCTGAAAAATGAGTTTTCAGGACAAACTCATATCCAATCTTAAATAGCGTCAGCTACCAATTGGCCCTTGCCATCTACCTCCACGAGGATTAAATCACGAGCCGCTGCAGCTGCTGACCTTCGACACCCCCTGAAAGGAGTTCAGGGCAGAGGTCAGGAATGAGGCCCTCTGCGCTCCGGGAACAAATAACTCCTCTTGTTTACAAAAACACTAAGATCCTCCACGGTGACGTCTGCTGCCCGTGACGAGCAGAAACCATCACGAGATGAGCAGAAACCTTCACGAGACGAGCAGAAACCTTCTGCAGAAAATATGCGCTGGGTTCTATGTACTTCCTTCCCCCTTCAAAAGAATCACATCTGTACTGACTTTCCCCTGCCTCTTAGGAGCAGTTTCTCAAAGCTCTCTGAGATGCTGTTTCCCGGGCTGTAGTCCTCATTTTGCCCCGAATAAGACTTAACTCACAACCCTCACGTTGTGCATTTTTTTAAGTCGGCAATAGGTTACACTGTAGTTGCAAAGAATGTTTTGAATAGAGACAAGCTCATTTACAAAAATCACCAATAATTGTGATTCGGAGGCCAAAGGAATCACGGTTGCTTTCTTCCACATTTTGGAGGAACCGACTCCAACTCTGTCTCACACCCAGACCTTGACTGCGCTCTTCCCCAAGTTTGGGGCTGGTGGATGCGGGTGCCACGTGCCCGGGCCTGTCCCGGGGTCTGGAGCTGCTCTGCTGAAAGCCCTGCAGCTGTGGCTGTGACGGACGGGGCGGCACCCGTGGACTCGTGCGCTCCCGAGACAGCCACTCAGGAGAGTCACGTGGGTTCGGACCGGGGCGGGGGTGGAGTAATTACCATCCAGAGAAAGTATTTAAAGATGATTACACGCCTCCCACCCTTCAAAATACAGCTTTGCGTGACAACTGGTGTCCTGGTAACGCTTCCTACTGCACAATAAATGCAATGGTTTATCAGAATGTGTAAGTGCACTTGTGTGTTTACATATGCACGGAGGATGTAGAAATTAAACGATAAGACAGGCAGGAGGAGTGTGGCTGCTCTTCACGTCCCCTTCACTCTCACTGGGAAAGTTGTCCCCTCGAGAAGTGGAACTTCCGGACACAGACCTGGAGGTGACGGCGGCACGGACATGCCTCTCGCACGTCTTCAAACCCGTGCGTCGCTGCGTTCCCACCGGACAGCTCTGCTCGCTCGCCTGGACCCGCCTGACCCCTTCCCGGCACTGGCCCGGCTCCTACCTTTCCATCGACACGGCTGTCCCCCCACCAAGCCTCCCTGTCTGGGAGAGAGCAGCCATTGGCCTTGCTTCAGGGCTCAGCGGGGGCCCCAGCTTCCCGGCGGTGCACTTTTCTAGACGTCCCAGCTGCCAAGTTCCAGTCACACTTACTGTCCGTGTTGCTCACTTAGCTACACGTTCAAGAAACATTTATTGAAACATCTTCCCCGAGCCAAGTACTAGCTATTCAGCTTAACACGCAGACGGGAAACTCGGGTCGGTGATACGGACCCCGAGGGTGCCGCGCGCCAGGCGGGCTTAGTAGAGGTGCCCCAGGGGCACACAGAAGGGCATCCCAGCCCACCGTGGGGTGCCAGCCAGCCTCCCCAGAGGACGCGATGCTCCGTTTCCTGTAGGTCAGTATCTTTACTGTGTGACTCCGGCTTCTCCACTGAGATCGCAGGGTCCTGAGGGGAAGGGGCTGCATCCTGTCCTTTGTGATGGGCTCACAGCCCACCACTGTGGTCTTACACAGTAGGACCACTGGGCCGGCAGGCAGGTAGGGCAGCAGAGACAAACTTTACACACACTTACTCACTCCGCGTTGTGGACGGGGCTTAGGACCCCGCGGATGGGGTCGGGAGGAGGGGGCAGTGCTCCTGAAGGAGTTTGCTCGGCACAGAATTTTGGACAAGCATCTAGAACAGGAGACAGCACCCAAACGGTGGACACTTGGGGCTCTTTCCAGTGGCCAGAGCTGAGAACAAGCAACCCAGAAAATCCTTAACATTTAACTATTTTACACAAAAGTAACCAAAAAATGGGTTATTAGCGACTGGGGCAAATTTGGCCATGTGCCTTATTGCTTATGGGGTGGCAGAGGTGAAGGGACCTCGGAGGCACGTTTCTCTGAAGACGGGCGAGACAGGGCTCCCGACCTCAGACCCCCGAGGGCTTCACTTCAGACCGCTGTGACGTCCAGATCCAAGCCCCAACACGTTATCTGACTAATCCCCTCACGCTGCGGAAGGCGCTCAGGATCGTCTGTTCCGTAACTAGGTCCTATTCTGAGCCCCACATGTTGCCAAGTTCCTTATTCCTCAAAGTAGAGACTTGGCTTACCAAGGGAACACCCTAATATTGCCCTAATATTACAAGTCCATTAATTTGCCCAAATTTCCCTAAAACCTCTGCTCTAATATTTCCTTTAAAGACCCTGTGACTTTGTGTCACCGTCTTGCAAATGGAATAGGCCAGTTTGAGGCTCAAGTTCTATTATTTGTCATTGTTAAGCTGAGAGAATGAGCGAGAATACTTGGTGTGTGCGTTTAACTCCAATTTTAGATTCTTTTCTGGGGTAAAACAGGCTCTTCACTGTTTACGAGGTTACTTCCGAGTTGCAGAAATTCTCTCTCCGTTTCCCCTGTGTTACTGTGTTTTTCTCCTGTGCCCCTACACCCGTGTGAGCTGCCACAATCAGACAGACAGAAGGGCTGAGGACCCCGTTCCTGCGTCTGCAGCAGACAGAGGTTTCTCAGGGTCGACCTTGGTGATTTCAATGGCATTTTCAATCCATTGCCAGCCTTTGTTATCCCCTAAACAGACACCACCACTGGACTGTAGGGTGTAGATGAGGCAGCTGCCGTCTGACCCTGTGGGGTCACACTGTCCAGTGCGGTAGCACACATGAAACGTGGCCAGTCCAAAATGGGCGTGCAGCGAGTGTAAAGGACACGCTGGATTGCAAAGAAAAATTAATATAAAGTATGGCATCCATTTTTTATGTTAATTACATATTGAAATAATGTTTTTGACGCACTGGCTTAAATAAACTATATTAAGATGAATTTCACCTGTTCCTTTTCACTTTTTTAACATGGCTACTAGAAAGATTTACAAAGGGCGTAAGTGTCCGGCATTATGTTTCCAACTCAACAGCTGTGCCCTGGAGCGCCCCCGACCCCTCGCTGCAGCCCCTAGACACACAGCTGGGCAGAAGCGGCTTCGGATCCCTGGGCAGAGCCTCATCACATGGTGCAGAGCCCGGGTCCTGGGCGTGGGTCCCGACTTGGCCAAGCGCGAGCCACGTGGCCCCGGGCCTCTGTCAGCCTCAGTGTCCTCCTCTGAAAATGGGTTTACTGATGGTGCCAACTGACTAGTCATAAGCCTTCTGGGAATGAATACAGAATCTTCTCTGTGTATTTCTGTTGTATCTTGAGTAGTAGCTGCAGGGGGAGGAGCCCTTCCCAGAGGGGGATCTGGTACCAGCAGGGCGAGCCACGTCTCAAAACAGAGTCCAGGGGTCCAGGTGGACCCCCGTGCCCCTCTTCTTCCAGAGCACAGCTTACACCCTAGAGCACTGGATACAGAACGGCCCCCGTCTCCCAGGTCATCTCATGCTGGAGCGAGTCCAGGCAAGTCTGTGATTTCTCTCCCACCCCCCAGAGCACGTTTGTTCGTTCATTCACTCATGCATTCATTTGTTCATTTATGAGTCACCCATTTTCATGTAATGAGAATGATGTTTTGGAAATATTTTCAAAGGTATTTTTATACCCCTTTACTCTCTCCCTGCATGGGGGCTTTGGAACTGCAGAAGCACGAAGTGCTTTCTCAGCTTTGGCTGTAACACAGAGCTTTCATTTCAGTCTGCGTCAAGCCTAATGCCATGCGGGGGCAGGACGATCCATTCGTCCCTCCACTTAGTATCTATTAAGGCCCCACTGAACGCCAGCCGCTTCTCCGGACGCTGGAGAGAAAGCAGTAAGGTCCGAGCGCTACGGAGACAAAGGATTTTCTGCGTTTCTTGAGCTCTCTCCTGTAACAAGAGCTGGACCTGGGAGACTTGACCCTAGGTTTTTTATGTGAAGGAGGTCTTGGCTTCAGAGGAAGTGGAAGGGGAGAAAGCCTGCATTTTCCAGCCCCAGTGGAACGTGGGAGCAGCAGGTGACAGCAGGAGAGGAGAGGGTCCCACACCAGCATCCTCATTTAATTCCCTGGCCGAGCGCCAAGCTCTAGAAACAGGCAGACAGTCACGGGGAGGCCGGGACATCAGGGCTGAAGGTGCCTCTCCTGGGTGCAGCACAGGGTCTGCGGGGCCCTGGGGGATGCCAGCCTTCAGCCTAGAGCTCTACCCAGGCAGGCACAGAGCGGGACAGGCGGCCGGTGCGCAGGTGAGCGTCCAGTTCCTGCAGCCTGTCCACGGAGGGCCTGGAGGTGTCCATGGGCTCAAAGAGCCTGGGGACCAGAGGCAACGATTTCAAGGCCAGAGGCAAACACGGGGCCCACGGACACCGTGGGTGGAGGCCCAACCAGATGGACTTGTGGCCCCTTGGCAGGCCCGGTTCTAGAGGAACAAGCAGGGGTCTCGGGCTGGACCCCAGGACCCGTCCTCACTGAGGCCTGGGTACTCCTGGGGTCTTGAAGTCCCGGCCCCGCTTCTCCGCCCTGGAGAAGAGCTGGGCAGAGGAAAGAAGAGAACTGAACACTTAGCTTAAGGCCCAGTTTAAAAGGCAGCCTTGGGCTACACTGCTCGGCTGGACTACAGTTCAATGTTAATTATGCACCTGCCCCAGGAGAGGCTGGGGAAGCAGGATTAGATCAATGATGAAACCTAAACACTATAGTTTTTGGCTCGTACAGGCTTTGTGGGAATGAATTCCCACCCCTACTCACATATCTGTCCATCCAGTGCACACGGTGGACAGCCTGCTACCCGCCGGGCGCCCGGCTCAGCTCCCTGCACATAGCACCTGAGAGGCTCACGGAGCCTACTGCAGACACGGGAGCCCGCGTGGGGAGGGCGGTGACAGAGGTCTGAGCAAAGCGCTGGGGGGAGGGTGGGGAGTCTGCCGAAGGTGTGGAGATGCGGTACCAGCGAGGTTCTGAACAGGAGCCCGAGCTCTCCAGGGGAGGCTCGGGGATGCGGCGATTCGGACGGAAGGAGGGCTCCACGCGGAAGCCTGGACGTGTGAGAGGACGGGGGACGTTCAGGAACCGTGGGATGCGCAGGGGGCGAGGCTGGAGGGGCAGACAGGGCGAGGACGGCACATCGAGGAAGGTTCTGAAGCACTCACTTCCGTGCACATGGCCGAGAACAGCAGCAAGTGGCCACGTGCTTACTTCAACCGACTTCATCTTACAAGGGGGGGGACACGGCATCTCACAACCTCCTAGGGCCGGGGCCACCAAAATCACTAACCCCCAAACCCCAAACCCAGAGCCACTCGCCTGGTCTGATCCACGAGCCTCTTCTGAGAGCCGCGCAGAAGGAAAGCAGACCCTCCGCTGACCCCCCCTCAGCCCCCAGCCGGGGGTGTCCCCAGCCCAGCAGGAAAGGAGCATCTCACTCACCTAAACTTCGACTTGGAGATCCTGTGGCTGAAAGGGAAAGAGGAGACGTTACCAAACGACACACACGTTTCCCTCTTTTCTCAGACATCCCCAGGTGACCACACGGGCGCTGGACAGAGCAGCTTCGGAGAGACAGCCCTGTGGTCAGCGCGTCCTGGTGTCTGTGTGTTTGAAGGGGAGACCGAGGGCTGGCCCAGCCCACAAACCTACGAATCTAGCATCTTCTAGGTGGAGACGTGGCCCCCGGAGACGGTGCTGTGTTCTCAGACCGTCAGCTGGGGTCGGGCAGCGGGTTGGGGGCCACGCCCTGAGAACAGTCGTGGAGGACAGGAGCCTCTCCTGCAGACGTGGCCCTCGGACATTGCAGGCGGGAACAGGCTGGCAGAGGCCCAGCGCCGTCTGAACAGGAGCCCGGCCCCGTCACCACCTGGCCTGAGCGTGGAGCCTGGGCCCAAGGAAACAGGCCGGGGCTGAGCACAGACCCCGGATGCTGGCAGTGGTGTGCAGCCCTAAAGACCTGGGGACTTGTGGACAGAAGCATCGGTGGGTGGGCTGGTGGCTGACTCGAGGGGCATCTCCGGAGAAGGGGGGAGGTACTGAAAGGTGGAAACTTCCAGGAGGCCCTGCGGCCCGTGGGAGGCCGGATGGAGCCGGGCTGGGGGCAGAGATCATGCAGGCATCTGAGATGGCCCTGTGGAAGGCCACACGTCGGGAAGGCCCTGGTGTCTGGGAAGTGAGCGCTGGCAGGGCCGCGGGTGGGAGACCGTGCTCGGACGGGCAGGCAGGTGTGGAGCGCCGGTCAGTGATGAAGAGGGGACAAAATCCGGCTGTCCCAGCTCAGCACAGAGAGAGCTCTGCTGCGAAGCAAGAAAACAGCCCCTCTTGCTATTTTTTATAAAAAAAAATAAGCCAGAAGATGTGACAGGTGGCAGAGCCATCGTGCGTGAGATAATTATGTCTCTGGGGCACCGAGAACCAGAGCCAGCAGCCTTTACTGCTCCGAGCCAGCTGATAACCTTTCCCACCCAAAGACGCTGCGAGGGCTGCAGGTTTCAATCACGTTACACGGCACGTGGGCGGAGGCCGGGGCCACGGGTGGCATCTTACTTAAGGCCACAGTTTAAAGGAAAAACAAACGTCTTCCAGCTGCGCCTGGATGGTGGGGAGCCAGGGGGCTCCCTCCTCTAGCCCAGCCAGGCTTGCTGGACAGCTGACCCCTCGCTGAGGGACGTGAGCTAGCATGGGCGGTCATGAGCCCGGCAGCTCTGCCACAGGGCCTGGCCCGGCCCCACCTTCTCTCGGAGATTTCCGGAGGCCTCTCGGGGCCCTTCAGTGCAGCCCACACGCCCTCCCCGTAAGCCTCCCTCTCATTCCGGTGGGTCGTCAGCAAAGGCGGGTTCTTAAGAAGTCCCACGTGGGGCACTGGGGTCTGAGTGTCCATGTCTCCCAGGCAGTGGCTCTGGGACGCGGCGTGGGAGGACCAGGGCTCCTGTTGGGGATGACGTCCTGGGTAAGCGTGGTCACTGGCTGTGGCTCCTTCCTGGGTGTTCTGGAATGTTCTGAGGCGGAGGAAATGGAGTGGGACTTTCTCTCCCCCGTGGTTGCGTGTCCTGACGTGCGAGCCTGGACGCCACGCTGAAGCCTGATTGCTGTTGCTGCTCTCAGGTTGTGAGCATCGTTCCAGGCTCGCTGGGTCCAAAGCACTCACCCCTCCAAGCTCTGTGTTACTGGAGCACCCCAGGTAAGAAGGGGGGTCCTCGGGGGCACGTGTCTGGAGACAAAGGGAAGCCCAGGTATGGGAGAGCGGAGGGCCTCACACTCCCCGTGTAGGAGGGTCAGTGCACTTCGTGGGACCAGGGGCACCCGGTCTCTGCAGCCTTCGTGTCCTGGGAGGTGACCACCAGCTCGGGGTTTGGAGAGCTGCTCACGCCGCCGGTGGGCAGGGGAGCCGGGAGCCTGCGGGCGCCGTGTCCGCTGCCCCAGCCCTGCGTTCCAGCCGGGTGGCGGGTGCCGCCCCCTGGATCCCAGCGAGTCCACAACACCGGGGGGCCCAGCTGCTCCAGACCCTGCTGGGGGCCAGCCTGCTCAGAAGGCGTGCGGGCTCCCCTCAGTTACTGCTCCACAAGGTAGGATTTCCTCCCCATGTTTCCCGTGGATTCTTGAAGAGCAGCAGGTACAGAAATTGGGTAACTCGCATGTAAGGCCGCGAGCGCAGCCCTGCTGGGTGGGCCTGACCCTTGTCCAGCCCAGGTGCCTCTTTCCCTCAGGCCTCCACAACCAACCTCCCAGGAAACCGCGGTTGTCTTTGCTGATGTGAAGGTTTAAAACGGGAGACACGCCTGGAACTCCCTCTGCTTCACTCAGTTGCTCAGTTTGCATTTGTCGTTATTGGACAAATATTTGAACTTCTTGGGAGCTGCTTGTATGTTTAGCCTTTCCGCTTCTTGGAGTCGTGAGCCCGTAGGTTTGCTCCCCGCCGTGTGACACGGCGCTTCCCCGAATCCTCCCGACTCGCCCTAACGTCCGCCAGGTGGGACTGCAGGCACCGCCTAGGCTGACGCACGTCTGAGGCGATGACCTCGACTCCATGCACGGCTGGTGTGGACCGCCGTCACAGCCCACCTCTTGGGGACCCACTGGCTTGAACGTCCCGTGCTCTCCGGGGACCCCTAGCTCACTTCCGTGATGAGATGCACGTCCATCGGTATCATCGACCCTCTGCATCGGATCCCGTTTCTGACTCTACCTTCTCTATAGAACTGTGCGCTTTGAGACTAAAGGGACCTCGCACGCACCAGCTGGATTGGGGTCTGCCATTTTACAAGGCGCAGCCTGCCTCACTCACTCCTGCCCCTGCAGGAGGGGCCTCTCCTGCAGAAGCCACAGGCACCGAAGAGGTGCAGGGGTCCCCGCAGGCGGTCCCCGCAGGCGGTCCCCGGGCCCCTCTAGGAGCCAGCGGGCAGCCGCCCTGCACGTCCCAGGGGGCGAGCCTGAGGTTGCCGCCCAGGCCCAGCTCTGGGACTCCTGGCGCGCGGCTCTCTCCCCTCCTCCGGTCCATCCAGAGTACTTCTGTGGAAGCCCGCGTGTCCCTCTCTGACGCGAGCTGCGCCCTAGGCTCAGGAAGGTTGTCCCGTAAGTGCCAGTCTCCTTCGTGGGCTTCTTGTCTTGAAGATGGTCCTGCCTCCGCTCTGAGGAAGGCCGAGGCCCAGCAGCTCCGGGGTCACTGCCTGTCCCCGTCCACGGCCTCACGTCTGGAGGGAGGGTCCCCTGCGGCCCGCTCCCGCCCCGCCTGCCCCGAGGCTGCAGCTCCTGCAATTAGGACACACAGAGAATGCAGCCCTTTTCCATCTCCGCACGTGACCCTGGCCTGAGCCGCGTCGCATCACCCCCAGAGCGGCTACGGCAGCCGCTGCGCTCGAGCGCCCGCCGCTCGGGGCTTCTCGCTCCCGCACAGACTCTTCCTAATGTCCGAGGGTCCTCAAGGATGGAAAGCTCACCAAACCAACCAGCTGTGTTCCACGATGTCTCATGGTCTGTGACAAAGACCAAGGCCATCAAGGGTCTACGCGGCTCTGCTCCGCCCCCAGCCCCGCCCCTTCCCACCCAGGCCTGCCCTCGACGCTCTGCCTTCTCTCCCTCATCCCCCAGCACCTCGGAACCCGCTGTTGCCTCTGATTGGAAGATCCTTCCTTCCTCCGCCCCCTCCAGTTCTCAGCTCAAACTTTCCTCCTTGAAAGCAGCTTTCCCTAAGCTGCCAGTCTAAGGCGTCTCTGCATCACTAACCCTGCATTACAGTCACGCTGCCTTCTGAACGCTTTCCCCAACTTACAGTGACGGCTCCGTGTCACTTTCACACCAGATTGTGAGCTCCCGGGAGGTGGTGTCACCTCGGCCCAGCACCGAGCGGGCCTGCTGCCTGATGAGGGTGTGAGCGGAGAGCCCGGGCTTGCTGCTCCTCTCCCGGTGGCCTCCGGGCTTGTGCTTGTCTGTTCTCCTGGCACCTTTTCATCTGTACCTTCTTTTCCTTCTGCGCATCCGTTTCCCAGACTTCAGCCCTGGCCTCTGGCCCCGTGGACAACCCCGGTGCCGCGTGACCGCACCCATCGCTTCTACGCTGGGGTCTCCAGCACGTGGTCCAGAGCAGAGCCCCGGCCTCCACACCCTGCAGCCCCGCTGGTGACTTCAGTCTGTATCGCTTCTGTCTTCAGACTTGAAGGACAGTTCCTTCCCCTCACCACCCCCCCTGCCCGGCCACCCCCTCCCCAGCAAAACATGGCTTTGCGGGCCCTGTCTGTCTGCCGTGCCCCCTCGGAAGCATCTTCAGCCAGGCCTCATCCCGCTGCATGAGCTGTTCGCTTTCCGCTTCAGAAACGCTAGCCTCTCCCTGGTTGTCACAGCCTGAGCCCCAGCCCCCGCCCGTCCACGCTGCTTCCCCACCAGGAACGCTGGCGGTCTTCTCCCATCGTTGTCTGGGGCGCGGCGGGGAAAGACGGTAGTTTGTTAAGGACATACTGCCATCCCGGCACTGCGACAAGGCACTTTATCCGCACAGAGTAGATGCATAAATTCGGATATTCGTGGGGAGGGTGGCCCATTTCCACAGAGCCATGGACGCCTGCAGAGCACGTCCTCCAGATGCCTCCTCCCTCTGTGGGAACATCCTCCAGATGCCTCCTCCCTCTGTGGGAACATGCCTCCTTCCAACAGGGCCTCGAGCTCCCAAAACACTCTCCAGTGACTGAGCGTCAGCGCCACGGCCTCTCCGGGTCTGTCACGTGGGCCCAGAGCCAGAGGGCGGGGTCCTCGTCACCTTCCCTCCGACCCTTTGGGGACCTGCCATCCACCTTCGCTAGCGTGGCCGCCCAGGGCCAACGTCCAGAATCCCAAGCGTTTGTTTGTATGGTTCCAACAGGAGGTAAGAGGGAAGGGCTCAGCCCGCTGCTTCAGAACGTAACTAGCCCTGTATTTTAGCAACACTTGGACAACAACTGTTTCCCAACGATGCTGGGAATCAGCAGTGCAGACTCCCCGGTGCCGCTGTCAGGGTGAGGGCTGGTGAGGCCCACGTGACCTGGAAACAGTCTGTTCTGGCCCTCCCGCCCCTCGCTCGGAGGCTGGCCCGGCCCGGGTTAGATGTACCCAAACCTTCTGAAAAGGCCCAGATACGGAGGCATCTTGGCGGGGAGAGGTGAGCTAGGAGCCGTTCCACCGACGGAGCGACTCAGACGCCCAGCCACCTCGGGGCTGGTCCTCCTCCGAGCCCTCTGTGCGCCGGCCCTTGCGGTTTCTGGGGTGAGTCTTACATCTCCCAGGCACCAGGGCAAGCAGCTCCCACTTCCCACCGTGGAGTGTGGAAGCGCAGGAGGCCTGACGCTCAAGGTCAGCCGACCCCAAAGGAACATGGCTTCAATCTGTGGACTCTGGGAATGAAACCAGCAGTTTGCTCATTTTTAGCAGTTAAACCGTTTTCCCTTCACTTCTTGGTGGGGGGACATCCCAGGGACCGCTGGTGTCCGTTTTTAAGATGGAGCTAAGACGGATGGTTGATGGTGGTAACCCACGGGGGCCGTCCCTCCGCACACCTGGCCCAGCCCTGGGCCCCAGTCAGCCGGGGAAGCCGGGGGCTGGGGCTTGTGTTGGGGAGGGTCGCCGGGCTGGTACAGGTGCACTTTTATTCGCTGCGTCTGCACTTCAGACACCTGTGCTCCCTTCACTGGGTGGGTAACTCAGAGCTGCAGGTAAGACCCACGTCTCCCGGTGTATTTTCTTGCCTGTCTGCTGTTCTTCCAGGTCACATTTATCAGAAATGAAAGGGTGCTTAGCAGGACCCAGGGAACCCAACAAAGCTGCTCTGGTGAGAGGGGTGAGGGGCTGGGAAGAGACAGACTTCAGAGCCCCCCAACCCACACACACACATACACACACACACACACACACACGCACACGCACACACACACAGACACATGCACACACACACACACACACGCACACACACACACGCACACACCTCTGATGGCGTGGAAAGGGGCTCAAAATCCCAAAGTCAGACCCCTGCCCGGGAAGCACAGGACTGCAGAGCAGCTCCCAGCCAGGGCCACACTGCCCCCAGGGCTCCCCTCTCCACCCAGGACTCGGTTTCCCTGCCCGCCCCCGCGCCTACTCACGCCAGCCTGGCCCCGCAGCTCTCTCCCTCGATGTCGCCTCCAGCCACGTTTTCCGTGTTGACAGACTCGGTCTCACTGGTGGGCATGCTCACTGCAGGGTCGGGTCGAAGGGATGCAGAGCGAGGCGCGGAGGCAAGAGGGGAGAGAACAGTTAGTCTGCAGCCCCCGGCCGGGTCCCATGTCCTCGACTGACATGCCCGCTGCTCGTCTAGGGTGACCCTTGCCACCCGGGACACTCTAAGTGGGATAGTGGGAGGAGACGCCTGGGAACACTGACCCGAGTCCCTCCTCTACCCTCGACCCCCTGCCCTCGGACAAGCTGCACACGCTTTCCCATCTGCGTCTGCTCCTCGCTGTAAAAAGAATTGCTTTCATGACGGTATTTTATTTTTCTTATTTCTTCCCACCCCCGCTCCCCATTCTAAGGGCTTCATCCCCACACTTGGGGCCCAGCCTGTCTGTGGAAAGGGCTGCTCTAGGGGCTGAGCCACTTGATGGATCTGGAGGAGGGTCTGTCCCTCGTCCTGAGTCCTGCATGCTGGGTCCTGAGGACAGAGCCTGAAATAGAGCTCAAAGGGGACAGCCATTTCCAGCATCCCACTGCAGACACAGGAATGAGGAGTCTCCGTGTGGGACCCACCAAACCACTGAGATGAGATGTGGCCTGAAGACAGACGGCAAGAAAACCACCTCCCCACGGCATCCTGATGTTTCCATGTCAACAGGCCAAGCTGGGACACAGCCCGTCCAAGTCCACCATGGCCGACCTGCCCAGCCCGTCGCCAGGCTCCTCCTGCATTTCCAGGGCAGCCAGAGCTTTCTAGCTTGGAGCCCAGTTTGGTGGCTTAGAAGAAGCCATTCCCTTTATTATTATCTTTTATTCCAAATAAACGTTTATCTCAGAAGAGTTCTTCTCCTCCTTTTTCATCTTCTGTGGCCCTTTTAACACGACACACAAGGAGTTCCTTATTTCTCCCGCCCGTGTCCTTTAGAATGGCCATCACATCCTCGGTCATGGCCCAGCCCTCTTGCAGGTCAGCAGCCCTCGTCTGGCGGGCAGGTCAGGAGCCCACAGAACCTGCATGAGTGAGGGTGTGGCGTCCGGCGACGTGGGACCCGTGACAAGTGCCCCCGGGGCTGCCACAGCCCAGAACTGATCACGCTGTTCGGATAATTCTACTGGTCGTACGGATGCGGCTGGATGTGGGGCGTTCCCGGTTTCTTTTCTTTTGGATGAAGTCAAGCCGGGCAGGTGTGAGAGACTCGTTCTGAGAATGTGGGAGACACAGCCGGAAAGCCCACGGCTTCCCACACGCTGGACCGTCCTGCGTCCACCCTCGACGCGTTCTCCATAAACTTGGGTGAAAACAGATCCAGACGTCATTTCAAGGAAGCCTCGTGCTGGATGGACTTTGGACATCGCCCAGCTTTCTCGTCACAGGACAGGGAAGTGAGGTCCAGGGAAGGGCCGGGTGCCCGGGTCACACAGTGGCTGGGGGCTCGGACCGGATCACAGGTGTCTTGGGCCCCCACCCCGTGCTCACCTCGATGGCCCCCGGGGTTACACCCCAGACGAGATGGGGCTCTGGGGGCATCACAGGTGCGTGGGGAGCAGGCAGACGGTGGTGCTGGACTTCACAGCATTTACAGGTGGCACCTTCAGTGACCTTAACCTTGGCCGGCGCTCTTCACAGGAAAGGCCCCAACAGGGCTCAGCCACCGCTGGTTGTCATGTCTGCTGACTTTATACATTTGAAGGGACAAGGAAGTGGTGGCTTTGGGTGGGACAGGCTATCCTCCCCTCGCACACACGCACGCACATGCACGCGCACGCACGCGCACGCACACCAGGAGACGCGCGCTCCCGCCCTACCCCGTGGGCACCAGCACATAATTTACACGCACGGGGGCATGGGGGACGTCACAATGGGTTTCTGGGGGGCGATTAGACCAAGCGAACTCCCTTTCCTTCTAATCAAGCAAGCCCTCCGGGCGCTTCCTCTCACAGACAAGATATCAGAGTCGAAAACCAGGAGTAAGACGTGGACAGAGCTCAGGGTCAGCCTCAGGCAAAGAAAGAAACAGGGGACTTGGCGACCGCACAGAGGACGTCCCGCTAACCTCCAAAAACAAACTAAGAGATAGTAAAAATTGATAAATCAAAACAGGTAAGAACGCAGAACAAAATAGGACCCAACCCCCAAATCACATGAACTAACAACACAAACTAAACAATGGATCCTGGGGAGGAGGGGTCACTCCCGCAGAAGTGTCTACACTGGCAGGTGGGCACTGATTTTGAGGAGACAGATACCCAGGAGGGTCCCAACTCATTCCTCCTTGTTAGTGGGAATCCCGAAGATTCGGTCATGAGAGGAAAGGGTCAGGCTTGCTTTCACCCCACGTAAACAGCCGTCTCCGAAGCACACTTACGTTCACAATTCAAAGCTTGAAACAACATGGATGGACCTGGAGGGTGTTACGCTCAGTGAAATAAGTCAGAGAAAGACAAATACCGTATGACATCACCTATACGTGGAATCTAAAAATAGAGCAAACTAGTGACTGTGACAGAAAAGAAGCAGACTCACAGATACAGAGAACAAACTAGTGGTTACCTGTGGGGAGAGGGAAGGGGGGAGAGTGGAGATGGGGGAGGGGGCTAACAGGTGCCAACCACTATGTATAAAATGAATAAGCTACAAGGATGTATTGTACAGCACAGGGAACACAGCCAGTACTTCATAATAACTTTCAATGGAATATAGTCTATACAAATATTGAATCTCTATATTGGACACCTGAAACTAATATGATATCGTAAAGCAACTATACTTTAATAAAAAAAGAAAATAGTTTAAAACAATGCTTCGCACACCAAAAAAACCCAAAACCAAAAACAACCAACACAAAGCTTGGAATAAATAGAAACTTTACAACCAGTAGCATTATTTGTTCACTTCTCAAAATTCCTACATGAAAACAGGGCTGAGAGTTAGAGTTGAAATGGATGACTTAGCAAACTTCCCTTCTAGAAAGACACACGTCAGTTTAGAAGGACAAGGGTCACTCAGCTGAGCGTCTCGTCGTGAGGGGTCTTTGATTTGGCAGTGGGCAGGGTAACGGGCTGCCAGCCTCCAAGTCTGTCTGTCCACACAGACGCCCGAGGGGACAGTCCTGGCCGGCGGGGGCCCAGGTCACGGACCTGCTACACAGAAGCTCAACCAGCTTCTGGCTTTGGCATCGATACTGTTCCATCTTGTTTGACTTCAGAAATAGCTATGTGATCACTTTAAAAATACTAGAAAGAGCTTGATAAAAACACGGCCTTTCCCTCTGTAACTGAACTTGACCAGGCCTGGTGAGTCACACGGGCACAGGCGGCAGCCGCCCGCGTGGAACGTGGTCGGAAGAGCCTCCAGTCATGCCCCTGATGGTGGGCAGGAGTCTCTGGGGAGCTGCTCTTCGGGGTCAAGGTGTGGATTTAAAGGTTCCTCGCTTTAAATAACAGTTTACATCCACATATTAGTTCCTATTAATTTGTGATAGCTTATCCCACAAGCACCTGATGGGGTGAAGATGGTCTGTGTTTCTATTTCTAAGGGGTTAGACAGAGGCCACAGCTGACCCGTTTAGGGACTTGTTACCCTAGAGATCGCCTTGGGTTCATCTTGGAAACTGAGAGTCCAGGCCGGCCGAGGCTGGGATTGCTAATGCTGGGCCCTATTCTTGGGGAGGCGGCAAGCCTGAGTCTCCCACTGGCCACTCAGATGACCGGTGGGTTGGAAACTGAGGCAGAAAGACGGCAGAGAATCCAGGGGCCAGGGCGCACCTTTCCTGTAAAGAAAGGCCTCTGAGGAATGAAATGTGCTGTTGAGTGGACTCAGGAAGGATGCTGAGGGGAGGCTAGTTTCCTGACTTTCTAACCTCACCGTTACCAGGGACTGTGGATCAAATGTTGGGTCTCTGGGCTGTCCTGTCCCTCGGCTTCTGCTGAGAAGATTCCGAAAGAAAATGAGATTCTCATGAAAGAGTAATTAACAGCTGCCGCTGCAGGTGGCGGAAACGTAATTACATTTTTAGGAGCACCAGTGAGCCGTACAGACACCATCCTGCCAAGAACGGATTCTCTCTCCAAACTTCCACTCCTGGGGGCAACGTGCTCGAACAGCGCTTCATAGGACCACGTTTCTGCATCTCGAGGGAGGTGCTCAGTTCTCATCTCCCAGGAACTGATGACGTCCCAGGTCTGCTACAGAGCAGTCGTGTGGGTCCTGGGCGGGCTGGTTGTAATAAGCCACTTCCACCACAGGATAATCTCAGACTGGAAACTACATGAACCGTGCTGGGCGTGCATGGGACCCAAGTGGTCGTGGAGACTGGGGTCCTCTGGAGCACTGGGGTTCGCGAGCCCCCTGCGGGTTGACTCATTACATCTGGGGACCCCCTGTCACACCAGCGACCGCCCTACCCTCTGCCTCAGACCTTCCTGTGCAACGGGACTGCCTAGACGGCCTCAGGGCAAAGCTCCAGGTGAGAGGTCGAGGGGCGGACGTGGGCGGACGTGGGCAGGCCTGCGAGTCTGGAGTCTGGAGCCTGCCGTCACCACGCCAGCCTGCCTTTGTCTGTGGGCTGGGGCAGCAGGAGCGGCCGGGCTCTCCTGGGACTGGCTGAGAGCAGTGCCCAGACCTGAGCTGGGAGCCTCACCATCGGGTGGAGGAATCCTCCAGGCGGCTCTTGGTGGAAGAGGCCTGGGGGCGCAGGGCCAGGCATCCCGGGGGTGTCAGGGGCCGGAGGAACTGAGGGTGTTTCTCAGCCAACCTGAACTTGCATTTCTCCAGGGCCGGCCCAACTGCCAATCCTGGGCGGGCCCGATGGCAGGATCTAGTCGCCAGCCTCCTACGAACTCACAGATGGAGCTAGAGAACTGCCTTTGCCACTTACTTGGCCAGACACCCGTTTTATCATCTTTTTTGCATACAAGTGGTCCGATTAGTATTCTTTTTCCGAAAGTACTGATCCAAGTTATGGTTAACAAGCAAAAGGAGTCCTAATTTCCTGCCTTGCTGACTCCAACCTGGAATCCCAAACCCCCGTAACCGGGTTCCATCCTGTCTGTTAGGGCCACATGTGTCCCCTCAAAATTCACAGGTTGAAATCCTGACCCCTGGAACCCCAGAGTGTGGCTGTGCTTGGAGCTGGGGGGTCTTTAAAGAGGTGATTGAATTAAAACGCCATCACAAGGGTGGGCCCTGATCCCTTCTGATTGGTGCCCTTAACAGAAGAAATCTGGACACAGGCATGCACGGCGGGGAGATGGGGATACACCCGGGGGGGCGGGGAAGAGGCCGTCTACACGCCAAGGACGGGGGTCCAGAGCCGTCTCCCCTCAGGGCCTCAGAAGGAACCAGCCCTGCCGACACCTCGATCTCAGGCTTCCATCCTCCAGAGCCGGGAGAAAATGAATGTCTGCTGTTCACGCTGCCTGGTCCATGGTACTTGGTTACGGCGGCCCTCGCTGATGCACACACTATCCCCCCACATCCCTGTGCCCGTGATTTCTGCAGAACTCCAGCCCAGGTGGGGCTGCCCACCTCACGGCCACCTTCATCCCAGCCTCTGGGCTTTCCTACGAGGCCCCGTCCATCTCCCCTTCACCTATCCCAGGGGTCGGGGTGCTGCGGCCCTCGGGCCAGACCCAGACGGCTGCTACTTTTGTAAATGACATTTTGCTGGAGTAGGACTGTGTCGCGGGCGGGTGTCACCTAGGGCTGCCTTCCCTTGGCCCGCGAGCCTTTTGGAGGGTGTGGGTGCTGCCCCCGCCTGAACCGTTCACATTTCCCCCATTCCAGTAGGGCGCCCTCCAGGACCTGCTGCCCCCGAGTCCCCTCTCTGAGCCCCCCAGAACTCTGGGGTCTGTGAGAATTTTCAGTAACAACCAGGACGCAAGCCCTAGTCCCAGCCCTCCCAGCCGGTGTGTCTGGGAGAGTTATTTAACCCTCCTGAGCCCAGGTTTCCTCATCTGCAGAACAAAAGACAACGGTGCTATTTATGTCAAGGGCTTCTGAGAAGCGCTAAATGAAATAACATTTGTAAAGTAACTGTAAAACGGAAAGTGCTGTAAATATTTGCTAATATTACCAACGAATTTCCATTTGTTTTTCTTCTAGTTTGCTCTTAGTTCACGTGTATTTCACATGTGTCTCCCTGACACAATTGTAGCTTTCTCGAGGCCAGAGACTTCACATTAGAACTCTCTGGACTCCTTTCCAGGTCCTAGTGGTACTGGCTGTGGAATTACAGTAGACACTTGGCGTCTTCGTGGGGCTTCAGGGCTGCTCCGACGTGCTGGGTGGCTTTGGGGTGCCCGGGAGGCTGCCCTTTGCAAAGGGCCCGCGGGAGGCACCAGCAGGACAGCGCCGTCAAGGTCCGTTTGGGGCTGTCACCCTTGGCGCCTGCATTTTTATGAGCCTCTCCTTAAATCGCCCAGTTCTCAAGCCTGTTTGCTGTCAGGACCTGACCCACACACCTCTGGGTGCAGGCAAGGTGAACAGGATGAACCCATTGACAGGGAGAGGTCATCCCCAGAGGCGGGGTGAGGGGACCTGGTCTCCATCTCCAAACACAGGAAGTCTTTTCTGCCTGCTCAGCAGGTTGGTTCTACGAGGACCAAAGGGGTGGAGGGTGAAGAGTCTGCCTGCGCGTTGGAAACGTCCCCACGACGGCCTGGTTGCCTTCAGGGGCCAGGAGATGCCCACTCGCCTCGTCCACTCACTGCCTCCCGGATCTGGCCCTGCTCGAGGCCCTCCTTCTCCACTGCCGACTCGGGAAGGCCCGCGGCCGGGTGACCCACGAGGGCCAGAGGGGACCCGGCCCCACAGCACACAAGCGAGGACAGCGGACGGGCTCACACGGGACGATGCCTCCACTCCTTCCACTGAGTCGCCCTGCCCTCCAGATCCGCCCTCTGGGGCCTGAACCCCATAAAAGGCGTTATCTAAGTCTTAATCTTAGAACTGTTCCAGAGCTTCTCGGGAGACCTGGGCTTGCTGGAGAGGATGACTGTTCTTGAGAAGAGAGAGATGGTTTGAAACCCAGGGACCAGGGACCACTGTCTCCACAGCCAGAGGCCCGGAGGCGCCGGCAGGACATGGGATGCCCACGTCAGAAATGACTTCAAGGGGGGCCAACCTGGGTCGCCTGGGCCTTGCTGCCCCGACACCGCTCCCCTCAGGGTCCTGGCTCCTATGAGGCTCGCGCTGTGGGCTCAGTGGCCCAGGAAACCCAGAGGGGGGGAAAGGACACAGAAGTTCTGGTTTTCAAACGGTGTCACGGGGCACCAGGGGGTGGGGGCAGGGTGGGACGCGGAACAGGCTTATCGTGCGAGAAGGGGTGTGTGTGGTCCATGAAGTGAGCAGGGGCAGGGGGCTGGCGGGGGGCTTGGGCAGATTCAAGCAGCTCTCCTACTTCTGCTGATCGCATTGCCGGGGAAATCCTTTACTGATGGTTCGCAAAGGAGGCGTGTAGATAGGGCATTTGCCTGATCTGGGAAGCAGAGAGGAGATGCAGCCTATGCCTTCTTCCCACGATACTGCGGGAGACCGAGCCCCCGGCAGATGGGAGGTCAGCAGGGTGAGGACAGAGGGGCTGCAGGGCTGGCCGGGTGTGGGAGGGGACAGGAGACGGGCGGGGTGGGGGACAGGATGAGGGTGTGAGCAGGGAGAGCCCCAGGGATGCCTTCCAGCGCTGAGATTCTACCCCTGGATGCCTTCAAGGCACAGATGACATTTTTCAGGATGCTGGCTCTGGGAAAGAAAAGCAGAGACCGGCGTGGAGGTCAGCTGCCAGGGGCGGGGTAGGCCGGGCGAGGTCCTCAGATCGTGGGCACTTTCCCCTTTGGCCGCCGGCTGCTCGGCCGAGAGGGAGAGGACCAGAGTCTGCAAAACGAGGCCACGCTCTCCCTGGCCCAGCCCCCATGACGCCGGAGCACAGCACTCGAAGAAAGGCAGGGCCAGCGGGGGCTCAGGGTCTACAGAAAGCCGGGTTACGTCAGCACCGCTTTCACATTTCCTTGGGGAACTAAGGCCCAGGGAAGGAAGGGTTTGTGCGAGCTCACGGAGCTCTGAGTGGGAGAGCTGAGCCCACGAACCAGGTCCCCCGTCCCCCCACCCCCTTCCTGTCACCAGGTGTTTCGGGCCATAGGGGCTGCCTGGCAAAAGAGGGAGTGGGTGGTCTTCACAGCCGGACAGGCTTCGGTGTGGGACCAGGCTAAGCCTCCTACTGGCTGTCTTGTCTTGGGAAAATCATCTGAACCCCATCTTCCTCATCTAAAAAACCGAGACCATAACACCGATCTTGGGGGGTTAAGTGAGGATTAAAGGTGATACAGGTCAGAGGAGGTGCTTCATCAGTAATAATTCTCTGTGCGCGCAAGGCCCAGACGCTGCATGGATTTACTGGGGGTGAAAAAGCAAAACGCGGGTCCAAGAGGAGGGCCTCAGGACCACTCGTTTGCATCTAAAAGGTCACCTGCAGTCTGAGCACTGACTGCTGATGACGCATGTGTTCTCCGCTGCTCCCCAAGGTGGGCTGCAGTTACCACGTTCCCTTTGGGGTTGTCACTGCTTCATGAATATTCATGATGTCCCTACTGTGTGCTAACAGTCACCTACCCTGACAGGGTCCCTGCCCTGGAAATGCTTCACAGCTTGTGAGAAGACAATTTGTAAAAACTGTGATTACTCACGAGAAAAAGCTTTAAGCGTGACTGGACAAAAGAGAGCTGCACTAAGCCCCCCTTTCGTGCCCCTTTAATTCTCCTTTTTAACCTTAAACTGAGGCCAGGACCCGCCGGAGCCTGCGTTCTGTCCTGTGCACCTGTTCTCTGCCACGCCCGAGAGGCTGGGACCGCACCTGGCCTCCACGGTGGTCCATCGAGCCTCACACTGGGCGCTTCTGTTTGGTCAAGATGAAATGTCACGGGCCGTGGACCCTCTGGGGCTGGTACTGCTAGAGGTCTGTAGCTCAGCTGGAAAGAACTTTTCTTCTCTGAACCAGTGACACTAGTAGCAGAGTGATATGCGGCCTCAGCTCCAGTTTGGTTTTAAATAGATTTGGGGCTCAACATACTTTTTAATATGCAACAATTGGGTTAGTCTAATGACAAATGTCATCCCCTGCCACCGTCAGAGAAGCACACCATTTCCATTAGGAGTGATGCTTCCTGGCCAGATTAAGGCGTGGAAAATAACTTCTGGTCGTCAACAATTCCCTTCAGTTGCACTGATCTGATTAAACTTAGCAGCAGAAAGAGGAATTTACAAATTAGATGCTGTTCTCTATTTATTACCAAAATGGCTGCTCTCTACTCCATCCAGGAGCTACAGCTGAGATCTCGTCAAGTCTCAGCTGGTGATAACATTTAGCCCGCACATCTCCATCTCTGCCAGTGCATGAAGTGAGCCTTCGCCGAAGACCGCGTAACGGACGAAATCAAAGCCCCGTCCCTCGGAAGGGAGCGGCCCTCTCAGCCTTGCGTGCGCTCAGCGCTCCCGTCCTACAGAAGCAGCCGGAAGGACCCTCTTAACCTTCTCCCGACTGCCGCGCGAGGCTGGCTAGCTGACCTCGCTGAGAGAAAAAGAAAACAAGGATCCTTCCGGCAAGTGTCTGGATGTATTTGAAGAAGAACCGGGAGGAGAGGTGAGTACGTGAAGAAGACGACCGAGGAACAGAAAACACCGTTTTCTCCCAGAAGTCAGAGAGCAGCGTTGACAGCCAAGAAACGGATGATGAAAAATTAATCTGTGCGTCTGATTCATTATGTAGCCTCTGCGGGACCAGGTCGGTCCTGTCTGGTTTTAGCCTGACACGGTCACAAGGCGGGTCCAGGTCACCTACCATTCCCAATGGCAGAATTTCAAAGACTTCCAGGCCAGGACCCCACTCTTGTCCACTAATTTCCACCCTTTTCCAACCAATATGCACTGACGGTCTATCTGCCAGGCTCCGGACAGTGACGGGGATGCAAAGCTTCCCTCCCTTTCCAGGTGCGCAACCCAACCCAGCAGGGGACAAGATGGATAATAGGTACACTAGGTCACGTACATCAGTGCCGTGACACAGGTGTGGGATAGGAATGTGGGAGCAAAGAGGAGGGGCGTGAGCACGGGAGGGAAGGAGGGGAGGGGTGCCCGAGGAGGGCTGGGAGCACGGCGGGTCCTAAGGCAGATGGCGGAGCTGGGCTCTCCAGGCGGGAGGGCAGGGTGGACCCGGCGCCGGAGGGTCTTCAGGAGTAGCTTGCTTCCAGTGTTCAGGGGACCCTGCAGGAGACCCGGAGCAGAAGCTAATGTGCGTTAACTTCCAACTATAGACACAAAACCTAGAGCTGGAAGTGTCTCTGCAGCTGTCTGATCCGACCCCTCCTTTTACAAACAGGGAAACCGAGAGGCACACTCCCCGTTGGCTACTGGGCGGGGCCCAGAAGTCAGGTGGCCTGTCGTTCGTTCTTAGGCCCCTACTCGGTCTACAAAAACACAGCACGATTGTGCAGACCGGAAACCCTGGCCTCCAGGTAGGAGAGAAGGATGAGGGCCTTTCACCTCCTACTGCTGTGCTCGCAACTCTTCTAATCAAGGGGCGACTGAACAAATTGATAGAATCCATCCATTAAGGGATTATGGAAATGATAATTCATGGAAATGATTTTACACCACCTAACAGGCTCAAAAAGAAGCTCTACGAGTCCTCCTGAAGCTTGGGGCCTTCCTGGTGAAAACTAGACGCTCTGCCTGACGGTCCGCGACCAACCAGCTTCAGCTTCCCAGGCATCGCACGGTCGCGGCAGGAGCTGCGGGCAAGGGGGCTGGGACCCCCTACCACGGGCCGTACTTTTCGCACCAAGAAGATGCTCACCCCCCAGGTGGCAGCACCGATCTTTTCCTCTGTCTCTACCGCACAGAGCAGACATCACACCAAGCTGCTTGCCCTAGCTGGACCCACTGGCTGGAACAAGTATTAGTAAACACAACGAGACTCTAATTCTGAACGCTCCTGTCAGGAAAGGGGTCCTCAGTTTCTTCCCGCCCATGTGTGAGTGTACGTGCCTGGTGCGGGTACATGTGCTATTTTCAGAGAATTTTGTGAGCATAGTGACTAGCCTGATACTGGATACCATTATCCTATCTCATGAGTCACTGAAATGAGATGTAAGGGTTGGGCCGGCTGATTTGAAGCTTGGAATAGGGAAGGTAAACAAAGGCTTTTCACCTTCAGGCCAACCTGTCAGGCATTTAATTAGGGCTTTTCACCTCAACAGCAGGTTGTTGAGAACAGGTCTATTATCTCACCCCAGGAGCAGAGGCACAGACAAGCTCCAGGGCAGCTGTAATGGTTCTGTAATAGCTCGTGGCCCGTATTTTTGTTTTCTCTTGACCTCTGGTCTCGGAGGGCTCGTGCGCCTGTGTCAGACACATTCTGAAGCCCTCCGAACAGGACTTGGGGTCTGTTAGTCAAAACCAGCACTGTGCTGGGCAAGTCATTTTCAGAACATGTATTTAGGAACCATCAAAAGCTCCTCTGTCCAGACATTTAAAAATATCTTAATATCCTTATTTTTTTGTAAAAAAAAAAAAAAAAAAGCCTAACACTGAAGAACCTTATCGAAATTCAAATGTGTATTTTTGGAGAGGATAAACCTTTCTCACAGCTCTGTCTAGTGAGTTTCCCCTGCAGACCTCTTTGCAGGGGGTAAGTCTGGACAATCTGATGAACTCGTATGAATTAAGTCTAAATTGCAAACAATGTATATTTTCATGAAGCTGAGTAAACGGCTTTCTTCCTTGTCCTAGCCTACTATCGGGACGTCACTGGGAACAGGACATTCTGACACCCGCCTTCCTCGACGACCTCTACAGGACACTGTCCACTCGGGGACCGCATGCTGAGAACAGGGTCTTAAGGGCAAACACAGTCTTCTTGCTCATCCTCTCCTTGAGGAGGGGTGTGCTGACTGTCAACCCGGTGTGGATCCAAGCCAGGGGTAGGAGGAAGGAAGTCTACGGTCTTTGCAGTGAAGTCCAAGTACAGGCTTAAATTCGGGGGGTCTGGACACGAGCAAAACTGCTTGCTGTGTTCTGGGAAGGCCTGCCAGGTTCCAGCTGGGCTACCTCTGAGCGCGTTGTGTGATCTGTCCTGAGACAGTGTTGAAACCTACGTGTCTGTTTGGAGGAAGTGGATCTGTAAGCACTGTGAACAAGAGGAAAACCTCCCCTTGTCTGTCTTCAGAAATGAGCCAGGTTTGCAGGAAGCAGACCTATGACACCCAGCGCCCACCCCCATGTCCCCGCACTCACAGGGGGCCACGCGTGTCCCCACGGCGGCCGGATTCTGTGGTTTCTGATCCTGATGGAGCCGTGCACTTGGCTACAGCAGGAATCCGGGGTCTCCCACAGGGGTACAGAAAGATCATTGCGATGGACTGAACGTGTGTGTCCCCCCAAATTCATGAGTTGAAACCCTAATCCCAGTGTGATGGTATTTGGAGGTGGGGCCTTCGGGAGGCGATTAGGGTATGAGGGTGGAGCCCTTCTGAGTGGGATTTGTGCCTTAGAAGAAGAGGCCAGAGCACTAGGCAAGCGTCCATGGAGGAAGCGGGCCATCCGTGAGCAGAGGACCTCCCAAGAACATGGCCATGCTGGGCCCCAATCGCGGACGTCAGGCCTGCAGAGCCGTGGAAGCCGATGTCTGTTGTCTAAGCCCCCGTCTGTGGAGATGTGTCACAGCAGCCCCGTGAGGGCAGAAGCAACACCTAACGTGGCCCCGCTGCCAGTGGTCCTCCTCCCCACTGCCTCTGCCCAGCCTCACTCTGTCACTCGCCTCCTGTGTGAGAGTCCATCCCCCCCCTGCGGTACCGCCCTCCTCGGGGCAGCTCCCCGAGGGCAGGGCTCTGCTGCTCCGGACGCGGCCCCAGCCCTGCCCCTCGAACCACGAGGCCCAAACACAGAGTGCCACCAGCCCAGGGTCACAGCAGGTGTGATCGCTGCTCAAGGCGACGGTCCTTGCTGCTCCGCGGAAGCGCACAGCAGGTGCGATCGCTGCTCAAGGCGACGGTCCTTCCTGCTCCGCGGACGCGCTCAGCAGGTGCGATCGCTGCTCAAGGCGACGGTCCTTCCTGCTCCGCGGACGCGCTCAGCAGGTGCGATCGCTGCTCAAGGCGACGGTCCTTCCTGCTCCGCGGACGCGCTCAGCAGGTGCGATCGCTGCTCAAGGCGACGGTCCTTCCTGCTCCGCGGACGCGCTCAGCAGGTGCGATCGCTGCTCAAGGCGACGGTCCTTCCTGCTCCGCGGACGCGCTCAGCTCTCCTGGCAGCACTGTAGCTGCCACAGAGGCCCAGGCACGTCCATCTGATGAAGTGACCCAGAAGGACGGAGCCCTCACAGCCCTGTGTTTGGGGCTGTTACTCAACTCTTACTCTTCCATCAGCCACTGAGTCGTAAGGGCAGAGATCACACGAGGGGGAGCCACTGGGATGCTACCCAGGGCACCTTTCAGGGTAGTCACGGATAGAGACAGCGCGGGGCAAAGGGCTCCCACAGCCAAGCAGACGCGACAAACCAGCTCCCGGGGGTCCCTTGGGGGCGGGCTCTGCTGCATCCCTAGGTCAAGAACAGCCCGAGCTGTGCATCCCCAAGGCTCCTGGGCCCTGCCGGCCCCGGTCCCTTCCTGTGGACGCCGGCCATCAGCGGAGGGCCATCTTTCCCGCCGTGACTCCCACTTCAGGCTGTGTCAGCCCCTGGAACCCCTGGGTCCCCCTGCTTCCAGCCCCCCGAGCCCCAACCAGCTGTTCACAAAAGGAGCTGGGTGACCTTCCCACGGTGAACTTGTCCCCCTGCTCAGATCCCTGTGGTGGCTCTGCTGAACCCACAGGAGAAAGTCCACGCCTGAGGCCGTCTGGGACCAGTCTCAGCCCCGCTTCCGGATTGACCTTCGGTTTCACCCCAAAACCCGAGACTGAAGTCCTCCCCCCTCCCTTCCCCCCTCTTACTTGTTCTGCTCTTTACATCTGCAGCTGCTTCCTCATCCCTTTGGCCTCGAGAGCCGCTGTCAATCTGTGGGCAGCAGAGACGTGGCGGCGTGTCCACCACGCTCCCTCCCCCGGCCGCCCCTGGTCACTCAGACTGTGTCCGTTCCCCCCGCCCCCCACCCCGGAAGCTATGGGGGCTGTAAACTGTTCTGGCCAGTGGCAGGCGATGCCCACTCTCCCAGGCCTGGCCTTTACATCCTCCCCGGGGCCCTCCAAGCGCCCTCTGCCTCCCTCCTCTCCTGCCCAGATGCAGGGGATCCGCAGAACCTCTGAGGCCGGGGGGAGGTGAACTTCCCTCCTGCCAACTCGACCCACATGGAACCAGGAGCAGGAAGCGCCCTTCGCCTTACCAAGCGGCTGGGACTTTCTTACTACAGCTCTTAGCCCACCTGACTGGCATGGCCGCACCCCAGCCCCGGCTCATCCCCCTCCGCCCCCAGGTGACAACTCCCCACGCCAGCAGGCGACAGAGGCGGGAGCTGCCACCCTCTCCTCCACGGACAGCCTCTGGCAGAAACCGTGTGCTGGTGCAACGGGGCTTTTCTCTCCCAGGGTCTACGTGGAAGGGGGGGCGGGGGCGGAGCTGAGGCTGCTTCGGTATGAGCCCCGGCCATCAGGGGGTGGCTCGGAGGGAAATGCAGGCCGATTCACCCCTCAGCGCCTCCACGGAGCTACCTTCAGCCCCCAGGTGTGTCCATCTGTTTGCAAAGCTTTACAAGAAAATCACAGCAGCGCTTTACTGGGGGCTACCTGGGCGGGCTGAGTGGGCGGATCCATTTGCCAGTGGGTTTGGTGGCCTCAGGGAGGTGACATGAGCCCCCATGGTGAGGCTGTTGCTGGTTGGAGGACCCCCCCCGCCCACCGTGCCCGGATCCTGGGACCGTCAGAGGTTCCGCCGAGGTGACCCTGCAGCCACATGACCCCGCAGCACTGAAGGTGATTACATCACATTCCTCCAGGTGCACACGCCAGGGCAGGACAAGGGCTGGTCGCTGCCCCGGAGCACCCCTCCCGGCAGCCTCCCGGCTGACCAACACCCTCCTCCGACCAAGTTCAAGGAGTCCCGAACCGAAGGAAGCTCCGACGGGCGGTGCCACTGATGTGCCCCTTTTCCAAGCACAGCTGCCCTTAGACCACTCCGGGCGGGCGGCTTCTGACCTCAGTGAACCTTCTGCCTGAGCAAGATGTTGCCATGACTCCCTTTCACGCTCCAAACACAGTCCTTACGATCATAAAGCTCATCTCTCCCTGCTTTTAAAATCATACTCAGGGCCCTTCAGGGTAATGTTTAAGATCAGATTTTCCACCCCCCGCCCAGCCCTCCTTCCCTCCGTCCACCCCACTCTGCGCGTTAGACCGAGGGTGTTACAGATGCTACGACGGAGGCGTTAGAGGGACCTCTTCCAGACGCTTCTGGCCGGAGAGGCAGGGGGGTCCCTGCACCACCAAGGGCGGGGCTGAGGAGGGGTCCGGGCGGCGCTGGCCTCAGGCCCACATCCCCGAGGTCGGGGGCAGCGTACAAGCTGTGGGACGTGACACGTTACCTTCTCTGAGCCCAGCTCCCCGTCTACAAAGGGGGCGTCAGTGCCCACGGGAGATAATCCCGGGGAGGACGAAACGAGACCGTCCCTGTCCTGTCCCCTCTCGCGCCCCCGTCCTGTCCGCCCTGGCGCTCTAGCCCAGGAGAGCCCGCAGACGCCGACCCCCGCCCACTGTCCAACCTCGGGATCCAAAGAGCAGCTCCACACCGGCTGTGGAAGAACGACACCCTCGAGGAGAGCGCGTGAATGAGAAGGTCTCGCCCTTGCTCCACTGGCTGCCAGCTTTCCCTTTTACTGTGTGGCTTTCACACCCTCCTTCCTTCCAGAAGCTACTCCACCATCCAAGGAAGATGGCTGTGGTCTCTACAGCCTGCTGGCAAGCTCCCCCAGAGCTGGTTTTGCTTTAAGAAGCGTAGGACGGCTTGCCTAGGCTGGGAAGGGACACCTGCTTCTCACCGTATGCTCGACGTGGCCCTCGGGGGCCCCTCCACTGCACCCAGGCTGGGACACTGGCGTCTACAAAGTCATGGGCCCGACAGCAGAACAGCCAGACTGCTGCACGGCGGACGGGCTGTCTGTGGAGATACCACCCCCACCGGGGTCCTGTTCTGACCCGATTCCCGAGTGAGGGTCTGCATACAACATGGGTGTCTGGGACCCGCCCAGGGGAGTTGTTCCCAGCAGCCCAGAAGAACCCATGAAACAGCCGCACTGCAGGGCCCCCGGGCCGCTGGTCTCTGCGCTGCCTCTGAGCCCCGACGGCCCTCATCGCCAGCCCAGGCGAGCTGTCCCCACCTGATCTCTGTGGCGGTTTCCAGCACTGACGTTTTAGGGTTTGATTAGGACGAGCTAGAGGTGATGCGCGGGGCAGCCGAGGCATCTGCTGTCCCGCAGGGTGTGGGGTTAGGGTGGCCTCCAACACGATAACTTTGGGTCCAAAGTAAGAAGGGAGTCGGGAAAAAAGCCGTTGCTAGTGTCTTTCTCACGCCGTCTGACCGGGTGCTGGTGGGACGCTGTCTCAGGACTCAGGGCGTGTGGCAGCCATGCCCATGAGTAAGTCCAAGGAAAACTGATTAAATTGTAAAAAAAAAAAAGCTCAAATAATGATGCACGTGCCCTTGACACGTATACCGTGTAGACCAGTGATGTTCAGATCACCGCTCTTGAGCCCCACAGGACCCTTCCGTGGGCAACCTGCTGCCCTCGGAGGCCCTCAAATCTCCATGCATCAGTAACATGCAACCCCAGACGCCGCAGGGCGGCGGCGGCCACGCAGCTCTGCTGGTGAACGGTGATCGCAGAGGGGCTCCTGCGAACAGAGCTGAATACGCTGGATAAATACTTAACCTGCTTATAATCAAGTGTTTTGGTTCCATGGTCTGTCTTTTCCAGGTTCATCTGCACAAATGTCTGTCTTCGAGGACTGGGGCTGCACTGAAATGGTCTTAACGACACGAGAGAGAGATTCCCATATGCACAGATCCTTAATCCATGCATTCTTTCATCTTGAGGAGGAGAAAGAAAGAAGAGAAGAAATTCCCGTTCCACGAGGGCAGGGATTTTTGAGGACTTTGTGCATCGCTGTATCCTCAGGGCCAGAAACAGCGCCAGACACAGAGCAGACCTTTAATTGCTTGATGGGTGGATGGGTGGGTAGAAGGATGAACGAACTGAGTGTACTTTAACGTATTTTTTATGTAATTTGCCGGCCAACTCACTGACTCTAATTACTTAGAGAAACACCTCAAACGATGCCCTCTCTCTGCTGCCTTCCCGAGCCCTGTTCTTTCCACGGCCACAGTGGCATCTGTAGCTCTTGCTCGAAACATGGGTAACTGGGCTCCCGCGGGCGAGCTCAGCTGCCGCGCAATGACGCGCCACGCGTCACGGAGCCGCGTCCGCACTGGGGCCACCCTGCGCCACCGGCGCCCGGCAGCTGGCATGCCCTAAGTGCCGGCGGGGCTCCTGCCTGGGGCACAAGCACGAGTGTCCAGAGCCATTGGCCAAGAGTGATAATACCCTTTTCCCTCTTTTCTCAAAAGACGACTTAACTTTTGAGCTGAAGAGAACTGGCAAATACGCTGTATTGTAATCTTTTAGCAATTTCAAAGGCAAAGACACTACTTTGATAGAAACGCGTACCATTAGTAGCAGCATTTCTTCTCTTGTATTTGTTTCAAAGGGCAAACTACAAAGTTCTGAAGATCAGAATATAGTTTCTGAGCCGCGGGCCTACCTTTTCTGTGGATCTATTAAGTGGCCAGTCCCTTAACAAGCCCGTCTCGTCCACTCTGCTCTTCTTTTTTTTGTTTTTTTTGCGGTACGCGGGCCTCTCACTGTTGTGGCCTCTCCCGTTGCGGAGCACAGGCTCCGGACGCGCAGGCTCAGCGGCCATGGCTCACGGGCCCAGCCGCTCCGCGGCATGTGGGATCTTCCCGGACCGGGGCACGCACCCGCGTCCCCTGCATCGGCAGGCGGACCCCCAACCACTGCACCACCAGGGAAGCCCCACTCTGCTCTTGACCGGACTTCCCTGCTGCCCCGGCCTCTGGACAGGCCTCCTGGCTCCATACCCAAGCGTCTCTCATTCAGTTCCTCACGTGCCTCTATTTTATCCTCTGTCTTGTTTTCTTAGATGCCCAGTCCCTGGCCCCCTCCCCCTAGAACCGGCCCACCACCATTTCCACGACGGAAGGCGGCAGGCTCCGTTCCGTCCTCTGAGGCCAAGGCTGAGGGTGAGAAGCAGACCCCAGGCTCCTCCAGCCACCAGGGATGAGCGCAGGGGAGGGACGCCAGACTTCATCCACATAAGGGCTCGTGAGAACCCTGGCAGAGACTCTGTCCACTGGGGCAGGCGGTACACTGTGCTCTTCCCAGAGCTCGGGCAGAAAGAGGGGGTAGATGGGCCTCGTCCACTCGATCCGCTCCAGCAGCAAAGAATTCTCCATCAGGGTAGGACAGGGAAGCAGCACACCTGTCCTCAGAAAAGAGCAGGATAACAGTGTCTCTGTGGACGGCCACCGAGTGCTGCGCGGGCAGTGGACACACAAGTTTCTACGACCGTGTAAGAGACACGCTCCTACCATCCGTGGTGAGCTGGGCTCCACCGTGGCCAGGGTGCAGACCGGAGCCCACAGCCCGCTCCTGTGCTTCGCAGCAGGTGTCGACGAGGCTCCCAGGCTAGCTCACTATTCACACACGGCTGGCTGCCACGGACCATCCCGCATCCACGATCCGTCAGCAGCGGAATGGACGCTGCCGGCGTCTTTCCAGGAAGATTCTCAGCATCGCCGCTCACTGTTCTAATCCGTCTAAGGCCTTGTCGTCCAACGTGCAAAAACCCCTTAGCAGACCGTGAAGGCCTCCTCGTTACCAGTCCCTGGCTGTGTGTGTGTTTTAATTTTGTGTTCATTCCTTGAGCAGAGTTATTGGAAAGCAAGTCGTGGAAGGCTGTATTCAATCCGTCTCTGAAACGACGGAGGCGGGCCTGCTCTCTGCTCACACCCAAGTTGTCTTCCTTCTCTCTCCACCTGCTCCCCCTCCTAGATTCCCACTTAGAGCTCAGGTACCAACGAGCAGGGACACGCAGAACCCGGCCAGGGGGCATGAACACAACCGGCAGAATCTACACCCACGCCCAAGGCCACCGTATCCGCACGCGCGTCGGGATACACATGCACACACGCGTCCTGCGCCCTCCTGGCCTCTGTCAGGACACAGCGATGGACACCCTGCTCCCCCGTCAGCCCCCGGAGCCTCAGCGGGTCTCTCTCCTCCCTCTGGGCCTGGGAGCCTTTCTAGCTTCCCCCGCTTATCTGACTGGCCCCGCTGAGCAAGCATGTCGGCTATTTAACCTGCTTGGTTCCTTGGTCAGAAACGTCCCGATTCAGATGTGCGCAACCCCGGGAAGGGGGCCCGCGGGAGGAGAAGAGAGGGGCTGGGGTCGGTTTCTAAGACCTAAAGCTATTCTGCCAGTTTCCTCCGGGTTTCCCCAACCTTCCCATTCAGCACCTTCCCAGATCTTTGAATCTAGCCTCCTCGAGAGAAACCTTGGGCTCTTTTCCCTGAGAAAGCGCAGTGGTCCTTGGAAGGGGAGGGGGGGAGCCTGCTTTCCGGTGGTGGTGGGGGAAATGGTCCCGTCTGAACAAGCCTGGAGCAGGACTCCTGCCCCGGCCCAGGGAGCCGGAGCTGGGAGGAGGATGTCGGATTTAAAACCAAGAGCCCGACTGAGCAGTTTCCCCCGTCCCGGGACCAGAGGCTCTAGGACGACTATATCAGGCTTTGTTCCACACGTGGCACTGATTTCTGAGAGCAGAGAAGATGGCTACAGGGGCCGCACCGTCAGGACGGGGGGAAGCCCCCCGCCTCGCCCAGACCCCAGCCCCAGTCGGGGAGGCCGCTCACTGTTTCGGGGTTTCTCCTCGTCCAAGCCCTCGTCCTCGTTCTCGGGGTCGATGTCCTCCGCCTGCGTGATCCAGTCCAGGTAGCCCTTCAGGTCCTCTTCCAGCTGCTGCTTCTCCCGCAGCTTCTGGAAGTCGCCCCGGGCCTTGGCCTTCTCCCTCTCTTTGGAAAACTCTCTGGCGAGAGGGCGGAGGGACAAGAAGAACAAAGCATTAATTGCTTCGCATGGGAAGCCTCCGGCCGCACCTGCGCTGCACAGACCGCTCCCCCTGCCCCGGGTCTGATCTGCTCTCACGAAAGAGGACGGAGTCACTGGGGCGGGGCGCTGCCTGACTCGGGACACGACTGTGGGGTGGACCAAATCCACTGCCCTTCTTCCTGGGCCATGATGGCAAGCTCTGCCTCTTCGTGACAAACGTTCTCCAATGACCTGGAAAGGCCTTCCGAGCAGTAACCCGGCGGGACCCCCGCCATAGCCCCGGGAGACGAGGGCCTGGGGTCAAGCTGAAGCCCAGCCCCCGCACTGGCTCTGCCAACCCTGGTGCCTCCTCGGTGGCTCAAAATCGGCCACGGGGGGATACGTACACTGCGGACATCGTCAAACGCTACAAACCAGGGCTTCTCCCCACAAAGAGCCAGTCGTTAATGTTTACCAGGACACCACTGATGTCAGGCCCAGGAGACCTCACCTCCTCACCCCCCCGTTCTCATTTCTAGGGTTCGTTCTGCCCCGTTCAGCAAGCCTGGAGGGGTTTCTAATCTAGAGAATGTCCTTTCCCACATGGAGGGAGACAGAAGAGGATTCCAGACACAGGAAAATGTCCTGGGGGGGTGCCCTTCGGGTTAAAAAGGAAATCTAATCAGAATGGAAAAATACATAAAATCAAGATGATATAAAAGTTAAATGAGGCGTTCAGTCTAGAGCAATGATGAGTAGAAACTAAAATTAAGCCGGGATTTGCTGGAAGAAGAGCTTATTGAAAAATTTTGGAGAGTGTCTGTTTCTTTCCTATTTTCTATGATTCTGTCCTTATTTTCTCTCTGACCTTGAATTCACTTTCTGAGCCAGGAGGGACCTGGCAGCCAAGAGGGGAGTCAGGGAGGCTGGTTCTCACTCTCAAAGCAAGTCTGTGCCTTTTCTTCCGAAACAGATAGGAGCAGCCTGCCTCTGACCTCCGGTCTCTGGGAAATGGGGCTCCTGGGGTGTGTGTGTGTGTGTGTGTGTGTGTGTGTGTGTGTGTGTGTGTGTGTGTGTGTGTGTGTGTGTGTTGGGGGGATTCTTGGTTTCTTCCTAGAGACGTGACTCCTCCTTCCCTCAGCAGTTGACGCCTAGTTCAGGGCGGGAGGCCGCAGAGTCCACCTGGAAGGGATTCCATGCACTCCATGGGAGGCCCCGTGGAAGGAAGGACACACCGACAAGCCATGGGGCAGGAAGGCTCAGCCCCGGAGCCCCTGCGCCCGCCGTCCAGGATCTGCATTCATCGCAGCCGCGGCAGGAGCAGACCTCAGCCGCCACCCGTTATGGTGAGGGTTGGGCCGGGAGGGGTCTGGGGGACGTTTTCACCAGGAGCCGTGGCTCCCGAGCTACGAGTTCTCTTTGCTGCTTTGACGACGCTCTGGTTGGGATGGAACGTTCTTCTTCACTTTGATTGACTCCAGTTCGAATCGGACCGAACTTGCTCTTTCTTGGGCTTCTTGGCAGCTGGCGGCACCGTCCCCTCCTTCCCAGGGCAAAGGGGCTGCACTGACAGCTGACAGTGTGGATGGAGGCCTTGCCTCCATGGCGGATGGGCCCGGAGAGAGTCCCCCGCTCTCCGCACCCGCCACTCCTCCCGGGGCTGCGGTTCGCCACCCGGAGAGTCACTTCATGCAGCGGGGCCCCCCTGCAGCCCCCAGACTGCAGCTCCAGGCGCCCCCCCAACTGCCCTTCCGCCTCCACACACTTGAGAGCTCCATGCCTCGTGCAGCGGTTTGGGTGGAAGGGTGACTAAAGAGCTAAGAGGCCGTGCTTCTCCTGGAGCTGGGATCAGGCCAGAGCCGGGAAAGCTGGCCCAGCCATGCGTCACAGCATCTGCCCTGCAGAACCGAGGCCCACGACTTCTAGGAACAGACAGACATCCGGGAGAAGAGGAAATGAGGTTTCCTGGGGTGCGAGGGGCTCCGAGAGGCAGCAGAGCCAGGAACCCGCGGAGTATGGGCACAGCCTGGCCCGGGCCGGGAGGAGGTGAGGGGCTCCCTCTCCGGGCTCCACGCAGCAGGGACGTGGAGGGCGGCAGCGCCCCGCTCTCTTCGTCTCCTCGCTGGATGTCCCACGCGGCCTGGGCCCAGGGGCTGGAGCCGGCTGCCCGGTCAGTCGCGGCGGGTCTGCGCGAAGGCGGGAGCACGTCCTGTGCACGCAACGGCCGACAGGACAAGCGCGGCGGAGAGCCCGGGCCGGGCGCGCACTTGCACAGCTCGCAGGGGGCAGCTGCGCGAAGGGTCCGTCGACGCAGCGGCCGGGCTCCAGGCCCCGCGGTGACCGGTGCGGCTGGTCCTCATCACCCGCGGACTCCGTGTCTGCAGACCCGCCTTCCCGCTAGGACTTCTCGTCACGCCATCCACACCGCGAGCCCTCGCGGTCGCCGCGGATGCGCAGAAAGGCGGGACCTGGGGTCACGTTCCCGGCTGAGGTTGGACGAGCGGCCGCTCGCCTCCTTGGTGGTGCAGCTCATACTGTGAATAAGAGCCTTTTTACAGCCCATTTCCGCATTTTGTGCTTTCCGATGGTGATTTTTCTGATTAAAACGTCCCCCGAGCATGGAGCTGCCGTGCAGTCTGTGACCCTAAGGGCACGAGGACTGGGAGGTGCCTCACGGGGCAAGTCCGTGTGTCTGACAAGCGGAATCCAGGCCTGAGTTATGGGCTGTGGGTTGAGAGCTCGGTGCGAACAGATCAACACGGTGCCTTGAACGAGGCGACTTCACACAGATGCACACACACGACAGCTTGTGTACTGATGGCAGCGCTGTGTCCAGAGCCTCGCAGGAACTTAACCCCACATCCCCTGAGGGCAGAGGCCAGTGTTCCCGAAGCCAGGGCTGGTGGGCACTCCGTGGAACGAGGCTTCCAGGAATCACGCGCGTCTCCCCTGCTCCAGCCACGAGGCAGTGTGCCCGGGCACTTCTGCTTCCTCGGGACCTGGATGTAGCGTCTTAGCTGTGGCCCGTGGTCAGGGGTGCTTTCAGGTTGTAAAATGCCCATCCTCAGGCCCTCTGCCCCATCTCCCCGGGGGGACAAGAGCTGGGCGCCCACCCTCTAAGAGGTCCCGGGCCCCTTGTCACCTGAAGACACACGTCTTCTGTGTTTGCAACCACTTAAAACCAAACAGTAACCAGGGTTGAGGGTCCAGGGACTTTCACCCAATGGCACCTTCTAGTTCAGCTTCCAGAATCCTGTGGCTGCCGTCACTGTAATTCTCATGGCTAGAGGCTGAGATCTCTGGAGGGGAAGGTCATACAGTCTGGTTCTTATCTGACTAATATCATTCCTATGACATGTGAGGATCAAGAGATGATGACCGTGGAAGCGTTCGGAAAAAATCCACGAGCTGCACATTTGCACGGACGCCTCCAGGCTCAGCAGGAATGTGTTTCCAGACGAAGGACGGCCGTCCCTCTGATGACCAAAATCTCCGAATTCCGCCTTTAAAATGGAGGCTTTTAAATGGACACTAAAATGGACACTCTGCAAGTGTCGCTCTCCCTGCTTTCCTGGGCAGACGACCCCAAGCGCACCTGAGCCCTTCCTCGGTGACAGCAGGGTGCAGTTCATGAGGACAGTTCCCGTGCTGGGCTCTGAAACGATGATAATACCCTTACCTGGCGGACGCAGGGCGTCGGCCCCCAGCTCCAAGTGCTCCAAGACTGCAGTGCTGCTGGGGGAGCTCTGTTCTCCCTCGAGGGCTGTTATGTCTGCAGGGCCGCTGGCCCCCAGCTCAGGACCTGTCCGCAGCCTTCAGGGCTGGGGCTCCCCAGCTTCCTCTGGGACCCCTGGGCTGGTCCCCCTGTCCTTACTGCGGTTCCCGCCCATCTCCTCCCAGGTCTTGGCTGTCATCTGAGGACACAGGATTAACCAGGCCAATGGGCTTGGGGACGGTGGAGCCTGGGGGACGGGGACAGAGGCCATGGGTCCACATTGCGTGGGTTGAACCTCGGAGCCTCCAGGCCGCACCGGTGAGAGCTGGGGTAGTTCCCGCACGTAACCTTCACTCTTCTCCTCTGTGCAGGTGACATCCGCGTGGCCCCAGCGTGCGGGGCTGTCGTGGGCGGCAAAGGAGCGCATCCACCGAAGGCGCGGAGCCCGGGGCCTGCCGTCGAGCTGCTGACCACTGACACCACCCTGAGACGGGCCTTCCGTGAGCGCTGAGAAGTTTCCGAATGCTTCTGGAAGGCCGGCCGCCGGGTGAGTAGGCATACGGCTGTGCTCCAGGGTAACGACCGCACTGCTGTCCGGACTTCTCGAGACACGGCGAGCACCACGTGTGCTCAGCCGACGGCAGCCTGGCTCTGGGCCTTCTCACCGCGTGGCCAGCCCTCTGGACAGGCCGGGAAGGGGAGCTGCTCACGCTGGGCAGAGGGCGCCCGGGGCCGGAGGAGCCTTGGGAGATGTTCCCCAGCAACGTGGGGAGGAACGGGGCAGGAGCGGGTGTGAGGAGGGGCCCGGGGACCCCGGGCAAGGGCTGGGCTCACGGGCCCTGACTAGACGGGGTTTCTGGAATCCCGCAGGCTCCACACACCTGCTGTCACTTGAACCAAGACCGGCCCTTCAAGATCACTCTGCCCGCCCCCAGCGCTGCCGCCATCCACCCCCACCTGGACCCGCCGGGGGAGCCGAGGATGACCAGGCAGAGCCTCTGCTCGAGGGGGCCTTCGTGGTCGAGGCCTCAGCCTCCACCTCAGACCGCTGGGGGGGCTTCACTGCTCAGACTCGCTCCTTGTCTCTGCAGGGAGAACGGGGAACCACTGTTTTCAAGGTTCAGAGCCCTGGCGTGTTACAGGTCCAGCTTGTTCAACGTTCGTTTGTGGGGCAGTGGCAGGAAGATGGTGCTGGGCTGTGTCTCGTGCTGACAGTGACCAGTGAGGGGACCCCGTACAAGCCACACGGCGTCTCAGGCTCCCTCCCCTCGTGTCTGGAAGCAGAGCGTGGAGCAGGTCTAACCTGTGACGACCCTGTTCAGTAATCTCAGCTCTGACAGCCTTCGAGTAAGCAGCGATCCCAGTGAGGACAGCACGGCTGTGTGCTGACTCGACGGAAGGCACCTCACTCTACCATCCCAGCGACCGAGGAGTCGGGCTTACGATCTCCGTTTTGTCAGATGGGTGAGTGACACTTAAAAGCCTTCTGCCTGGAGCTCCAAATTTCTGCCTTGAGTGGGTGATGAGGTTGACTTTTCAACGCTCTTCCTGACGACTCCTTATAAACAGGGCATTTTCTTGTGTCGGACACAAAACTGGAAACCCTTCCACCCTCCAGGCAGCTGACCGGGGCGTCTGCCGGCCTGCGTGTCACTGTCACCCTGACGGAAGGCGCCAGTCCCTGTGCAGCCGCTCGCGGCAAAGGCCCGGGGTGACGTAGCCCCCGACAGCACCCCCGTGGGGAGGGGTGAGGACAGAGGTGGACTCTGTCCCTCCGCCACTCCCAGGACTGACCCCGACGCTCCTGCGAGGCCTTGGGCTGCGGCAGGCGGGGGTGGGAAAGCTTCCCCGCGGCAGGCGGGGGTGGGAAAGCTTCCTCCCTCGCCCGACTCTCCCCAGCATCACGTCCGCAGAGACGGAAGAAAGGCTGTGAAGCAGCTGCCCCTCCCCACGTGGCGAAGGCAGAAAGTGTCCCTGGGAGCCTTCAGGCGATGGCCTTGCATGGCTGGTGAGGGCTCGGGAAGAAGAGAGTGGGCCGAAGAGGCGTCCAGGGGGCCCGAGGTGCAGAGGTGGCCGCCCAGGGCTCCTCGGGCCCCAGCCACGGGCTGCCTCAGCCACGTTTTAACTTCATCCGAGCAAAGGCTGAAATTAGGCGGGCCTTGCACTTGGAGCCAAGCAGACAAAGTTAAAAGAAAGTGGATTCTATCTCCTCTGTGCTCCAGTGATCGATGGCTTCAAACAGCTGAGCGCCCTTCCTTTCAGAGAAGGGATACAGAGATGGACGGCCCAGTCTGTGATGAGCGCCAAAGGGAATGAGCATTTCAGTCTGTTTTGTTTACTTGCATTTTAGCTCAAACTCCTGGTACCCTGGTCCAGTCAACACTGGGTAAAGGGGACCTGCGTCTTCACCGCCAGCCTGCCCTGGACTGTGGCTGGAGAGATAGGGCAGGTACCCATCTGCGAGGCTGCCACGCGGGCCAGAAGCCCACGGCCCACGAATCTTCCTCCAGTTCCTCTGCCCAGCACTTCCCACCCAAGGGGCTCAGCTGCTCTGGGGTTCCTGAAGAAGCATCCTGCCCTCCTGGACAGCCAGGGGTGCACGGGTGGCAGGTGACAGGTGGGCTTGGGTACCTCTCACTGCAGCCCAAACCAGTGGGCTCGGCCTTGTGCCTCTGATCTCTGCCCAGCCAGGCCAAGGACATTCACTTCAAGGCTCCTGGGGTGGCCCCACGTCCCAGGTTCATCAGAGTCAGAAAAAGAATAAAGCCAGGAAAAGCAGAAAGAGTAAGTGAAATAAATGGAAAAATCAAGACCTTTTTGTTTGGTCCTGCTTACCCGCTAAGGACACCGAGAACCAAGTTAAGTACAAAAAATGACCCTATGATGATTAGTGTAACAAAATAGATCCAGGGCCAGTCCCTTCCCACGGCATCATTGACCTGGAAGAACGGAATCACAGTTAGTACAGCTCCCAGAGCAGCCGAGCACGGCCCTGCCCACCCCGGGCCCGGCGCCGACCGGGCAGCACCGGGACCGGGGCCTCTAGGTCATCAGAGGCCAAACGGCCCGCCCAGCTGACGGCCAGCATCCTGGCTCAACGGAGACGTTTTCTGTTTCTCCTGGGCCTGGTGACGGATACAGCGGGACCTGGGGCCTTGCTCAGCTGCGCCGTAAAGAGGACACAGAAACGGTCAGCTTACCCGCTCAACACACCAAGAACCAGATTTAGAACGAAAAAGGATCCAAAGATGACCAGACTGACAAAATACACCCAGGGTAACTCGTAGCCCATAGCGTCCTGCATCTGGAAAGACGAAGGACAGTTAGGAAAGAGAGAAGCAGGAGTGAGTCAAAGCAAGTGGGCAGGGAGGCAGGGAGGATGTGAGTAGAGGCTGGCGCGGGAGATCACTGTCACCGGGCGCCACCTTGACCCAAACACCCCGTGACCTTGACCTAAGCAAGAAGGGCCTCGGCAGGCTCTGCCTCAGGGGAGTCTCGCCTGGCGCTCTCTGACCCTTTATTTTCTGGAACAGAATTTTCCTCCGATGTTATCTATTGGGTTGTCTAAGAAGCTGGGTCACCTCTAAAGTGGCTCTTCCTACGAGATGGTTTTCGCTCAGTTGGGTTTATGTGGCCCCTGCGCCCGCCACCCTGGCCTCAGCGCTCAGGGACTAGCCGGGGGCTGGAACCTTCAGGCACACGTGGGGAGGCGCCCTCCCAGGGGGTGACCCCTGCGCCTGGGGTTTAGGGTGGACCGTGCTGTCTTATCGGCACCCCAGGCCTCGGGCCGGGGAGGATGGCTGTTCAGGCTGGACTCAGGGGACAGCTCCTGTGCCTGCAACTCACGGGACCCTGGATCCCCGTGGGAGGTCGACGCCCCCGAGTTTCCAAATTCCTAAGTGCACAGGCTCCCCGAATGACCTACACCCGTGGTTCTCAAGGTGCTGTCCCTGGCCTCACCGGGGCACCTGGGAACGAGTTTGGAACTGCACACTCTGGGCCCTCCGTCCACACGGGGGGCGCCCGGCGACCACGTTCTCACCAGCCCTGCAGTGAGTCTGATGCGAGCCGGGGTTTGAGGACCGCTGGTCCACGGCCCCCAGCCTCCGAGGCAACGGCACGACAGAGGCTGATTCCCTGCACGCAGGTCCACGGGGCGGCTCGTGCCCTGAGAAGCACTGATTGGTTTTCGGTGCTGCCCCCGCGCGTCCTTTCCAAACCTGCTCTCGTTTACCCGGGGTTACATTGTCTCATGGGAGGCAGCTCGCCAGCGTGACCACAGGGCAGAGAGCACAGCTCTGTCCCGCCCTCGGGGTCGCTGGTTTGAGCCACGTCAGGAAAAGGTTCCCAACACGCGACTTTCCCAGGTCACGATTCAATCCAGTGTAACGCGAGTCTGTGGACATCCTCGCTGCCACGCGGCCGCTGTTTTCCACGCAGCATGTACACTTTCCGAGGGTATAATCTACTCACTACTATGCATCGTTTGTCCTCCGTGCTGGGGTGCAAGTGGCATGAGGACGGGCGTTGGGTGTAGCCTGTGCCCCCAAGTGCCCAGAACAGGGCCTCGTATAAGGCAGGTGCTCAGTGAGGCCAGCCGGGTGGACGGACGGGCCCCCTCTGTGCCGGCCCCGCTACCCACGGGAGGCCCTTGCTGTAGGGGGACAGGTCAGTGGACGTCAGGTGGCGAATGCGGCTGCAGGGGTGCGTGTGCACAGCCACGGGCCTCCAGGAGAGGCTGCAGAGGCCGGTGAGGCCGGATCAGGCAGCCCGGGGGTGCCACTTGGGGGGGGGAGGGCAGGGGCAGTAAGGCCGCCTGGAGGCCGCGTGGTCCTGCCCCAGGAAGGGATTCCAGGAACTGGCAAGTGTTGGGATGGTGCCGGCAGCGGGAAGCACCCAGCACGATGGCGAGAGGAGGGCAGGGCAAGAGATGAACCCACGCAGGGCCATCCAGAGACGGGCTCGCTCCCAGTGCCAGGGCCACCCTTGCGAAACTGCCCCAGAGCCGGGCAGACGGGGATGGGGAGGGAGGGCTGGTGCCTCAGCAGCGTCCTTGGGGGAGATCTCCCCCGGCTGCTTCCTTGTGCCCCACAGTTTTTTTTTTTTTTTTTTTTGTGGTACGCGGGCCTCTCACCGTTGTGGCCTCTCCCGTTGCGGAGCACAGGCTCCGGATGCGCAGGCTCAGCGGCCGTGGCTCACGGGCACAGCCGCTCCGCGGCACGTGGGATCTTCCCGGACCGGGGCACGAACCCGTGTCCCCCGCATCGGCAGGCGGACTCTCAACCACTGCGCCACCAGGGAAGCCCCCTCGTGCCCTACATTTTGTGAACATTTAAGCTCATGGGAAGTGCAGTCCCCCAGGCCGCACATCTCTGATGACTCAAGGAACCCATGAGCCTCAGAGGCTTCCTAGGTCCCTATTTAGTTGAGTGTCCTTTCCTCTGGGCCACAGGCAAGGGGTGAGGCGTCCAGCAGCACTAGGACCTCCAATGGATGGAGCTACAGACCTCCTGACCCCCAGATACCCACCCCACAGCCAGCCTCATGGAACCTCGTGACCCCTAGATAACCTCAGGACCTGCGGACACCCCATGAAGAGCCAGGGTCACGTCCAGGGGATGCATGGCCTCCACCTGTCCTTGTCCAACTCTTTGGTCTCCTCCGAGACTGTGGGCTGGTCTCTCCGAGGGTCAACTTTGGGGGCTGCAGGTGCAGGGTGGTGAGTGGACGACAGACGAGAGGTGAATGAGCTCCTGGGGGTCCTAGGTCCCCTGCCCTGCGGCCCATGAGCAGCCAGAGGGGCCTCTGGGCCTGCCGGCCCTGGCTTTTACCTCCCTCCACAACCCCGTTTGCTCTGGGCCCCCTGCCCCAGGCAGCCTGGGCACCAGCGCATGTGCGGGCGGCTCTGAAGTAGGGCAGCACCAGAGCGGGGAGGCGGATGGCTTCACTCAGCCCGAATGGAGCTATTAAGAAGGGAAGCATCAATAAAGGCATATGTTAAAAAAATGACCCAGATTGCTGACACTGTTATTTAGAGGTGAAAAAGGACAGGTCTCTCAGAGCACTGAAGCCAGACGTTTCTCAGGCCCCTACGGGGAAGGGGCGCGGAGAGGCACCCCAGGGCCTGCCACCTGCAGCCCCTCGGCCCCCGGGCCAGCACCTCACAGGGTGACCCAGCCTTCGCTGGAACACACGCCTTACTCTCCCCCACATCTAATTCCCAGAGGGGACCACAGCCTCGAGCCTCCAAATCCAACATACATGTTTCCCCGAGAAGAAAATTCAGGAGGAACGATGGCCCCGGCCCCACTGCCTCGGGGTCTCCCTCCATTCCGGCCGGTTCCCGGGGCCTTTCACGTCTGGTGCTTCCCCCTCTAAGGGCTGGGCACTGCGGGTCCCCAAAGGCTGAGCAGTTTGAGGGGCGCGGGAGGCTGTCACCTGCCGTCAAAGGCAGGACGTGCAGCCCATGGAAGTCACGGCGCGTTACGGGGACTGTGCTCAGGGGGCAGGATCTGCTCTGTCCGGAAAGCCAGTGCCCTGGGCGATGGCCCAACGAACCCCTGACCTTTGTCACCTTGCCTGCGCGACATAGGGTCCACCCACAGTCGCAGGGACAGCAACAGGTTGGCGAACAGTCTCGCCCGACACCTCCTGCCCCTGCTCACGGCAGCAGGAAGGCCCGGATCTTGTGGGAGACGCCAGCAGGCCCACCACCAAGGAGGCCAACAAGGCAGCTCCCCCCGGACTCGGCCGGGACCCCGCAAGGAGCGGAGGCCCCGTGGACGCCTGTGCCCTGACGCTGTTGTCGCGGGTGGGCCTCCGGCACGTGCTGAGACCACGGGGTGCCGGGCTGATTCCTGGGTCTGTTAGCGGCCCGAAGCGCCGTCTCTGCAGCCAAACGGGCACAAAGCTGGCTTCTCCTTCTCTTCTGCCCCCACCCAGCTGAAGCCCAGCGACACCCCATCTCCTCTGACGAGCTCTCCCTGCTCTCGCCGAGCCCTGCGTGGGACCCACGTGTCTCTGGGTCCCCACCTCTCCAATTACACCCAAACTCCTCGAGCGCGGGCCTGGGGACCTTGTAAGTGCTCACGAAATGTTCAATTGAATTACCGAGGAGTAAGGACTTGCCTAGTGCCAGTGAAATGAATAAAACTAAACCTAGTAAGTAAAGAAATAACAGCTTTGAGAGATGCAAATTCCTCTTCTTCAAATGCTTATAAACCACGGGTTTATGGTTTGGGTAACAGGTCCTCTGTGTAAAGCGCTGTGGGCGCTAAGTGGTAACGCTCTAGCTCGGGCAGATTCCGGGTTCAGGACCAGGGGGTCCTGAGGAGACCTAACACCTGCTGTACCTGATCCCCATTCAAGAGCCCAGGATGCTGTCTTTGGGTTATTGGAGGGGTTTTCATTTCCAATGACTATTAGGTCCCCAGGAGAACTCAGCCCCACCAGCTCTGCTAGCTGGCTGCCTGCAGAGGCTCGTTTCCCGTATCTGTAGTGAGAAGAGGTGCAGGTGGAACAGGAGAAAATAGGCTAACGCACCTGAATCTCTGCTTGGATGCCAAAGACCTTCGTCATAGACGAGGGATACTTCGGCAGCACCGAGACCGGAGATCAGTGGCCGTGGTGTGTATGTGTGAGTGTGTGTGAGCGTGTGTGCACGCGTGTGTTTACAAGGAATGTCCTCCCACACGGGCGAGTGCGGAGCTGACGACTGACTTGCGCAAAGTTTAAACCTTAGATTTTCACTCCCCAGGTCTCCTGCTGAACCAAACTAAGGCAGGTACGACAGAAGATGCATCTTTTATATGATTTCTCAGGAAGTATTCTTCCTAATCTTGTTTTAAGCTGAATTTCTAATTTTTAAAAACAAGCGGAAGAGCTGGTCATGGAGAGACCAACTGGGGAAAACGGGAGGTGTCAGAAAGAGGGGGCCCGGGTGTCAGTGGAGGAGGTGACCCCAGGACACAGGCCAGAGGGCTGCCCTGTGCCACACGGGATACAGCATCCCAGGGGCCCCAGGTCAGAGGGCATCGTGGGCAGAGTCAACAGAATCCTCCTGATGGACGGTGGGTGAGGCACCGAGGTTCCTCAAGCACTGGGCGCCTGAGCCCCGGTGGGAGCCCCCTTGCCGGCCGCCCTCCCCCCAGGCCAGGGCCACGCTGCTGTCCCCACGAGCAGGGGCCACCCGAGGCAGGTGGGAGGTCAGCGATGAGCAGACCCCAGCGCACGCTGCTGCGACCTGGCTACCCGTGGAGAGGGTGCTCAGAGTTCACGTGGACCCCAGCTCTTGGGCCGCATCTGAGAACCTACAGATTGTCTCGGTTCAGGAAACCCGAGCCCCAAACACACAAGAAAGCAGCCTGGAGTGACACGCCACCGGGTGGGGCAAAACACACCGAGAGGAGACCTGGAGACGTGGCATCCCCGGGGGACGGTCCGACGGGGCTTCCCTCTCTCACAACTGCTCCCAGAGGCAGCCCACACCTTCCACTCCATCACTTTCCCCGCTATTCTTAAGAGGTGTGGACATTCTGAGAGTAAGCGGACAGGCTTTGGCTTCAGAAGCCATTTCCCAAGGAACTCCCACCCCCAAGGCCCCGCTCTGGCTTGGTCTCCAAATCCCCGTGTGCCCCCGCCCCGTCACCCGCAGACTCCTGGAACGGGCCACGGGGAAGGCAAGCGCAGGGGCTGCCCGGGAGCCCGTCCCGGCGGGCGGTGTGAACAGCTGAGGAATCGTCCAAGTACTACTGCCCAGGCTTGTCGTGCTGGCCGGCCACGAACCCTTCCAAGTCGGGAGCGCGGGATGGGCTGACGGATTCACACTCAAGGCCACCCCAGGAGGAGCTGGGGGCCTGCCAACCGTCCCCCCACCCCGAGCCAGCTTCAGCGCTTCGGTGCTCCAGTGGGCTGTCAGCTCCCCAGGGATGTCTATCCAGCCGGTGGGTCCAGTCTCTGCGACACCTGGAGCCGTGGCTGCCCGTCCCCACGTCCTGCAGACCTGCCCCCGGGACTCGGGGGGGAACGTGTTCCTCCGAGTGGAGGACCCCGGGCCTACCCTCCACAGAAGCCGTCTCCCTAGCCGGGTTCAAGCCAGTGGCACCAAAGCAGCACCGTGCGATTGGGAACGTTAGGCTGCAGGGGACTCGAGCTCTAGCTGGACTCTCCCGGGAGCCTTTGCAGGTGCAGGTGCTGGGGCCGGACTCTCAGCGTCTGGTCCCACGGCTGGGGACGGGGGGAGCGTGGGCCCCTCCCTGCATAGAAAGTTCCGTGTTTTACACGAAAGCACATGGAGGTGTGAGAGTCTCGGGGTTTGGAGGAGAAATCCTGAAGGCGAGGAAGGCGCAGGGGGAGGGAAGAAGGAAGGAGGAGGAGAGGCGAGAGAAGTGGGAGCCGGCAGAACAGTATGCAGGCAGGCGCTGCGGGCTGGGCGGGGCTTTCCTCGAGAACACCCGCCAGGACGCTCCGTTTCAGTGTCGGGTGTGTGTGTGTGTGTGTGTGTGTGTGTGTGTGTGTGTGTGTGTGTGTAGGTGCGCATGCGTTAACACGTGTGTGCCCACACACACACGCGCACACGGCTCGGCCATTTAGGGAAGGTCAGGGCGAGGCTGTCCCCTGGGCCTGGGACTGCCCGCCACCTCAGACACTCCCTACTCCCGGCCCAAGCTCGTCACCCACCCACCACCCGCAGGGGGAAAAGCACAACACAGCTGCTGAAAATTGCTGGTTGCCACGCGTGCTCCTTCGCAGCCCCCATGCTGGCTGTCACCGTGACAGCGCCTCCTTGGGTCACATCTGGCTGGTGGGGGGAGAGGGAGGGAGGGATGAAGGAGGATCCCAAAAATACACCAGGGACAGCAGCAAAGTAAATTATACCTATTCCCCTAGCCCCACACCCACCCACCCACTGCCACCCTGCCCTCAACTGGATGCTATGGGAGGCGTTTCCATAGCAACTTGAGGCGCGGGTTTGAAGCTCATGTGATGAGCCTCCAAAGCCCAGTTCCACACAGTCATGTGTTCTGTGCTGTCCGTTTGCAGAAGGATGTCTCTGTCCTTGGCTGGCCAGAGGGACTCACCCAAGATAGAAGGACCCGTTAGGGCCGCTTTTGAATTCGATCTGCTTTACTGAACGAAATTAAATTTGCCCAGGTAGAGTAAGCTCAATGCCCCTTTTTCTCACAGATTATTCAAAACCAAGTTCTCATTGAGGATGAGCCTGGGAGATGGGCTCCAGCGTTCCACCTCAGTTTGAGGGAGGAGTGATCGGACACTGTGCCTTTTTGCAAAGTGTCACAGTGTGGCCACTCTCTGGGGCTCTAGCGGCACTGCGTTGTTCAGTTTAGGGCTAGTCAGCTTGCCTACACTGAGCTGGACGTTACTGTGTCTGAGTCCCGAGGACTGGGCACCCCCGGCAAGCAAGGAATGCTCAATACTGTCTGCGGGGCACAAGGCACGAGGGCGAGTTTCAGCTGGTCCTGCACAGAGACGTACACATTTCACGGCAGCGCTGGGTCTCAGCCTGCCGACCCTACCCCAGAAACTGGGAGAAGAGGGCTTTTGAATTGTTGAAAAACAATTTAGAAGCTTCAATGCCCAGAACGCGCAAAGCATCTCCGAGCCGTTCCAGGACTCCTCCTGGTCCGGGAGGAGCTCCATACCTCTCCTGGCACTAGCTCTTCCCAGTCTGGCAGCTCGGCTTGCTGGGAAGGCATCCACACCCCCCTCCCTCCCAAGCAGCCTCTGAGACCGTTTCCAGGACGGCCAAATCCATCTGACTGCCTGCAAAGCTCTGGGTGCGATGGTATTTTCAAGCCTGGCAACAAGCATTTTCCACCCAAATGCTGGAGCACAGCACCGGGCTCTAGCAAGTCAGTTCTCACGTGGAAGCAGGAGATACTACAAAGGATTACATTTTCTGGAGTTTTTACAAACACTGGACTTGACTGCCAGAATGGAGAAGGACCCAGTATGACGTGTGTGCTTACGGGGCAGAGGCTGCGTGAACACCTGGCAAAGCAGTGCTGGCTGCTGGATGATAAAAGGAGCATCTTTAAGGTGAAAGGAGACTTGCTGCTGAGTGGCTGGCCCTCGAGAAGTGGCATTTCTGAATAAGCATCGCATAACCAGCGGAGCGCTTTGTCAGCAGGAAAAAGGACGGCAATGCATTTGTCTGATGGACTATTCTGATATAACGAGGTAAGATTAACACGGGAAATAGAAACACGATAGCATGCCACGATGCTACACGATTCAATAAAAGTGGTTTCTTCTCAGAAGACCAGGCCTGGGTTTTCTCTTTAGCCCTAGAAATTGAACTCTGTGCCCTTCGGCTCTCTTTGGGGGGCAGAGGCAGGACGCGGATGGGAACAGAAGGAGCCCTACAAGGGAGCAGGAGCTGAGGACCCTGGGGTCGGGACCGGCCGTGTCCCCACGGGGCTGCGAGCCAGCGTTTCTCACTATGGAGGACAAAGGAAAGGTGACACTTGTCTTGGGCTGGTGGGCAGAGAGAGACTCATTAGGGTGAGAGCCTCAGGCTTTGTTTCTCAGGCAAGACCTAGAAGAAATCGAGGGCCCTCATCGGCCGTCCCACCCCGGTGTGCGTGTGACCACATCACGGGAAGATGGAGAAGGTGGACGTCAAGGAGAAGCCGGCAGTCTGCGGGCTCCCCGCCCCCGCCCATTCCCAGCACGTACCCAGTAGAGGACGTCGGTCCAGCCCTCCATGGTGATGCACTGGAACACGGTCAGCATGGCGAAGGCAAAGTTGTCGAAGTTGGTGATGCCGTGCTTGGGCCCATCCCAGCCCGGCTTGCACACCGTGCCATTCTGGCACTGCCGGCCGTGGCCCGTCTCCAGGGCACAGGGGGAGGGGTCGTCTTCTGCTGGGACATCTCAAGTGGCCGGGGGAGAAGAGAAGGAAGCAGCGGGTGGGGGGAGAGGGACGGGCAGAGACAGAAGAGAGAAGTTAGAGAGCAAAGTGATGGGCGAGGCTGGTGGGACGCAAACGACCCAGCGGCAACAATGCAGAACACAGTTACATCGATGCCCCAAACACGAAGTGAAGACACAAGGCACGAGGTATTCATTGTGTGCGGTCATCAACTTAGAAGGTCAGTGCTTTCAGCTAATTGTTGTAAAACTGTTTTTTAACCTCGGTCATTGATCTCAAAGACAGGAGGGCTGTTGGCTGTCAAATGGGCAATGAGAACATAACTACGATGCAACCACTCTGAGTGTAAAACATCCTGGAACGTGGTAGTGAGTCCTCGTCTTCTCTTTTTGGTGGTTAAGTTCCGCTGGAACGCCAGGGTTTAGGGCGAGGGCATTGTTGATTGGAAGGTTCTTTCACGTAATTGGCCAGAGATCCCGCCCAGTGGTATTTTCTGACTCCACATGGGTCCGTGACATATTACGTGATGCTTTACCAGGGATGCAAGTCACTTTGCAGTGGACGCCTTCTTGATGAAGGAAGGAAAATAAATTCTGATGGCGGGAAAAGTACCTACTGCAGAGCTTTATCCCAGCCCCCAAGCACAAACGCCACTGCGGTATTTTGTGCGTGTTGCGTGCAAACTTGTGGACCGCCCTTTTCTCCAGCATTAGGACCTTTCAGAAGAGAAGACCTGTCTTGACCTCTAATCAGGACAGAGCGGCGTGGGTGACGGGGAGGGCGCTCCCCAGGTATGCAGTGCTCTAGGCTTTTTCAAGAAACAGCATAACATACCCCACGGCCGCAGGCTGTGCTCGGGCCAGGAATAGCTGCTAGGAAGTTAGTGAGTTAAGGTATTTGTCGTGCAGAGATCATTGGTAAATTGAACTAAGACTTGGCTGAGTTAAGAATTTCCATTCTGGTAAAATACTGAGAGTCCTGTCCCAGCTGCGGGAGGTGACAACGTGGAATTCACCGCAGTTTGTGAAATTAAGGACATCGTCTTATGCTTGTAGGAAGAAACAGTAGTAAACAGAATGGACCCCGGTTCTAACAAATGGATGACCGCCTCCGACTTCAGTGAAGACGTGCCCCCGAGAGAGAATCTGTTTGTTGTCCCTCATTTGGGGATTCCAGGCCACCAGGGTCCTCTCTGGCTTCAAACGCACCCAAGCAGTCACGGGGCGAGGACCTCTGTACAGAGACTGTGGGTTCCTGGGCTGTTTCTCAGTTTGTGGCTTCAAATCGCAGCTGTTCAGGAGGAAGACAGCAGAGGAATATTAATCCTTAACCAAGGGGTGACTTTTAGGGAGGTGGACTGAGCTGAGTGGTTGGAGACACATGCTGACTTGTGTCCTCTTGGCTTTTCCCGTTCTCTCTCTTTTTTTAAAAAAATTAATTTTTCCTACATCTTTATTGGAGTATAATTGCTTTACAATGGTGTGTTCGTTTCTGCTTTGTAACAAAGTGAATCAGTTATACATATACATATGTTCCCATATCTCTTCCCTCTTGCTTCTTTTTTTTTTTAAATAAATTAATTTTATTTATATATTTTTGGCTGCACTGGGTCGTTGTTGTGGCGCGCGGGCTTTCTCTGGTTGCGGCGAGCGGGGGCTACTCTTCGTTGTGGTGCACGGGCTTCTCATTGCGGTGGCTTCTCTTGTTGTGGAGCACAGGAGCATGGGGTCAGTAGTTGTGGTGCCCGGGCTCAGTAGTTGTGGCACACGGGCTCAGTAGTTGTGGCTCGTGGGCTCTAGAGCGCAGGCTCAGTAGTTGTGGCCCACGGGCTTAGTTGCTCCGCGGCATGTGGGATCTTCCCGGACCAGGGCTCGAACCCGTGTCCCCTGCACTGGCAGGCGGATTCCTAACCACTGCGCCACCAGGGAAGTCCCTCTCTCTCTTTTCAACAGCTTCACCGAAATATAATTTACATGCCGTACGATTCATCAGTGAACACGGGCAGCTCAGTTATTTTTAGTAAATTTATAGAGTTCTCCAGCCATTGCCACAATGCATTTGGAAACGCTTCCGTCGCCCCAGATTCCCGAGGCCCTTCTCCCATCCAGCCCTGGCAGCCACACCTGCTGTCTGTCTACAGATCTGCCTGCCTAGGAATCTCATATCGACAGAATCACACACGAGGTGGCTTTTTTCACGTGGCGTCGTGTTTCGAGATCTGTTCCTTTGCACGGCCGTACACATTGCTGTGCGTTTACCTGCTCGCCCGCTGATGGACAGCTGGCCTGCTTCCAGGCGGGGGCCACTGTGAGCAGCTCGGCTTCTGGCCTGTTCCTGGCCTGGTGCTTTCGGTTGTGTGCCTGTGTGATGACCCAGGCGCTCCCTGGTCCCTGAACTGTACGGGGACAACAGTGTCCCCATCATTTCCTGCTCTGGGGTCTAACCCCCAGGAGGCCTCCATTCACGTAATGGAACTCCAGTCATAGTTTTTTGTGACTTTTGACATTTTGAAATCTTTGGAGATTTGGATGTGAGGTTAAGGAATGGGAGGCTATAAAAGGATGGAACCTGAAAAGTGAATCTCAGCCCTAAGGAACACATAAGGAAGCGGAAAACAAGCACTTAAAAACTGAGAGTAGGTGGACTGGAAAGCCAAGAACCGAACAGGTCCTAAATTCTGCTGGGTCTCACTTGCCTAGTGACCCGCTTTCTAGAATGATGTGTTCAGTCACTGTGACAAAATTGCTGGGACGATGAAAGATGAGACAGAAGAGAAGGTGAACAAAATAGAGGGAAACTTGTGTTTCTTCTTCTCCGGCCTTGCTTTCTAGTGCAATAAAGGTGTTGCTTATCTCTGCACCATGACTGCTAATCTGATAGTTTCCCCTGCATCTCAATTCCTGAAAACAGGCAGAAGTGAGGAAAAGGTAAAGGCTGCCAAACGGAGTTCTGAGTGTCCTCAAGGAAGGGAAACGTATTTGAGGGCTTTACAAATGTATGTTGAGAAGAAAACGGCGTCCAGGGGACGTGATCTCGTTAATAAAAGAGAGAGGATGAGGTTCAGAAAGATGGTCTACAGGATCAAGTGCCACTCTGCTATTTTAAATCTGTCTTGAACAACAATAAAAAGAAGATTTGAGAACAATTAAGGGGCAATAATTATCTGGTAAAAATAGGTATCTATAAAAAGCACTAAAGGGAACACCTGACACATGTGAGCACGCACAGATCAGTGGGTCCCGGCGACATGCACTTGAGGGTGAGGGGAAATTAGCTTGAACGTGAAGACGTGCTGGATTCTCAGCAGAGCCATGAATTCCCAGAGAGGAAAATGGGAACACGACGTTGGAGAAACAGCCAAAGCCATACGGGCTCCCCGTTTTAAAGCAGAAATGAAGAGAGGTGGGGTCATTCTGGAAAGTCCAAATTAAGGTTGTGGTAAAAGAATGGAGGTACAGAGGAGGAGAGAGTTTGGAGGTGCAGTTAATGCCCAAGAAGAGCACGAAACCTGGGAGAGCGCCAGCGAGGGCCTCCAAGAAGAAATCACCAAAGACAAAACGAATTACTTTTTTAGGCCCCAACTTTAAGGAGTGAATAGACTGAACGTGATTTCATTTCTGGGTTTCAGCCAACCAATTCTCTGCCAGTCTCAGGGGTAATTACTGCGCTTGGGAGAGCTATGCAGAGTGACCTGGCTCGGACTGCGACCAAACAGATGGGACGGCCAGAAACAAAAAGGACGGACATATGGTGATGTATCTGTTGAGGCACAAGGGAGGCGCCTTGCAGATGCCTCCGGGATCGGGGGAGATCTCCTCTCCTGAGACCACATCTGCAGTGGCTGGAAGGGGCAGCCTGGAGGCAGAACAAGGGTACACCGGCAGCTCCAGTGCTTTCTGGTATGGATGTGATAGGGAGCATGGCTCAAAATCCAAGGTACCCTAAAATCTACAAGTTCACAAAATAATCCCAAAGTGTAAAAATAATCTGACGTAAATTCCATAAAAAAACCAAGAGGAGGACTCACAAGCGCTTTTGCATAATCTAAGTTTGCAGAAAAATAGAGGAATTCACTCCAAAGTCTAAAATTAAAAAAAGACACCCATTCCAAAGGTGATGCAAACGTCTCCAGAACGCGTGGGGAGTGGTTTCAAAGATACGCTCCGGCTGTGCTGAGTGCGTCCGATTCCTGTACACATCCCTCTTTGTCAGCGTTGATCAGTGTGTAGATGGAAGGGGCCCCCATGACACGAGAGGGTCCCTGGACGGCCATCAGACGCGGTTCAGATGCAGGCAGTGAGTGAGCGCCTGAGTGCAGGGTGCTGGGCGGAATGGCCTCTGCAGCGTGTCCTGGGCACCCTTCCCGGGGGCTGACGGGGCTCCTCTCTCGGGAGTGCGTCCCCAGGGTCTGCCCTCGGGCACCCCGTCTCCCCCGGCTGATGGTGTTTCCACGATGGGGCCAATTCTCTTCCGAACCTGGTGGGGTGGGGTCGGGGGGAGGTGAACCCATCACATAAATAACCCGGGCTTTTTCCGGGAGGAATCAGGAGGTGTCTCAGGTGCGTCTCCTGGTCTGCTCACCCTCAGGGATGCACAGTAGCGTGTTCCCAGACTGGCCATCCACTCGGCCAGGCCAGTTCTGCTCTGTCTCTTGAGAGCACGGAGGCCGCGGAAGGTGTCGGCAGGCCTGCGGCAGCCTTTCCTCCAGCCATCCCCGTCTGGCACAGAGGAGCCCCTCACCCTGTCCATCACGCCCACCGCGTTCTGGCTGTTTGAGGCCACTGAAGGCAGGACCACAGAGTCAGAGACTTCCAGGCGGTGCGGGCACAGCCCCCGCAGGATCCTGCCGACCGCGGAAAAGCCACCTTGACTGCTTCCCCATCGGATGGCAGAGACAGGGGCGGTGGGAGCAGCTCCCGCTCAGCGAGGACAGACGCGTGGAGGCGCGGCCACTCAGCACAGAGTCTCACCGCATCTCCCCACCACACCTTGGTGCGCAGGTGAGAGCCACCGCACCGCCCATCGCCCGGCTGATGGGGCCTTTCGGACCCGGCATCCCCGCACCAGCCCGAGGAGTCTGGGTCAAACGGGTCGTTGGCCATTTCAACACAACGGCATAAACTTTAGACGTTCTGTGGTGGCTCTGAAGCAGGTCTTTGAACGAGCTCTAAGGAAGCCACACCATTAACATAAGTTTGCTGTTTCTGGGCAGCTACAGGTCGAGCCCAACAAAAGGAAGGATCTGAATTAAAGGCGAGAATGTTATTCGTTGCATTATTGGGTATTTCTTTAAGCAAGGCTGGACATCTCAGAATTTTAACTAAAGTCAAGATCTAATTCCTTCAACTTTAAAACAGTTCCTTTTTTTAACGTGACAGTTTATTTTATATAATATGACCCAAGAAATTCTCCCTACAGTGAAGAAACGGTCTCCTCTTAGACTTGCCATCAAAGAAGTAGAAACAGTTGCGCGAGTCTGTGACTATAGGTTTACAATTCTGGGTTTCTGTTTTGACTGCGGCCACATGCAAACACCCGGCCAGTTCGTCCAGGTCACTCAGATCAGGGGATCCATTTGGTTTCTGATTATGATTAATCCACTTCACTGCCTCCTGTGTGGACGCTCTCCCCACTCCCAGGGAGGGGGTCCCGTTTAATCTACTGCCTGGGCTGAGCGGGAGTGTGAAGCCGTGGACGCGAAGGGGAAAGAAGGTCTCGCGATGCTTCAGAGAGATGCTCCCCTCTGTGCCCTAAGGTGCTAGAAACTAGGATGAAAGGTCTTGTTGTTTGGAAAAAGGTCACGTAAGCCGAACGTGGCTAACCCCGTGCGGGGTATTTTTTTTTAAACAAGTTTTTGTGTTAAACTACTTCGTTTAAAAGCCATGTTGACCTCTGTTTAAATGTTTTCTTAAAGGTCCAGCTGAGATTTCAGTAGCTGAAGACAGCAGCTTGTCGCATGTCGGTCAAGCCCCAAGTCCAGTCCTACCGGCGAGAGCTCAGCGAGTAGCACGGCTCGTTGAATGTGCTGATTTACGGCAGGGACGCAGAGAGGGTGTGTCAGAGAGGATGGGCTGGCGGATGCCCGAGGTACAGACACACCTCCTGGAGGAAAAGGAGTTTTCCTGCTGGCCGTCCTCCCCTCCTGGACTGGAGGCCCCGGACGGGAGGCAGAGACACCGAGACGGACGACCCAGGGCTGTGACGGGAGAGCCACCAGCTGAGGGCGAGGCCTCCCCCCGAGGGCACTTTGGTGACAAGCTACACGGGGGACAAGGGGGCAGAGACATACGGTCCCCAGGTTAGCTCCGATTCTTAAAATATTCAATGTTGGCTAGGCGCCTCGTTTAAAGAATGCTTAGCAGTGCCGGACAACACTCGTGTTTAGCTATTTTAACACAGACTCATTTTAGTAAAAACAAAAATTAGAACCGAGAGAAAAAAAATACAATCTCTGCCTCTCCTGGCCGTGGAAACGCAGGCGCTCGACGGCAGGGTCTCCCCGCTGGCCGGGGGTGGACGGCGCTCCCCTTACCTGCGATGCCCTCCTGGTTGTAGCAGGTCTTGTGCATCTTCCCCATGAAGAGCTCCAGCCCGATGATGGCGTAGATGATAATGACGAAGAGCACGAGCAGGGCGATGTGCAGCAGGGGCACCATGGCCTTGATGATGGAGTTCAGGACCACCTGGAGACCTGCAACGGCAAAGCGGACTCTGCGCCCACCGCTACTTGTCTGCACCCACCGCTACTGGGAGCTCACGCCGTCTGCCGTGACCCGCTCCCCACCGACGGGCCCGCACCCCAGTTCCCGGTAAGGAAACCGAGGCGCCAGGTTACATGGTCAGAGTGACACCCCGGGGGAGCTGGACCCGGGTGGGCCTGACCCCAAACCTCCCCGGGAGCCACCTCCAGACGGAAGGACAGGAAGACGCTGTCCTTCTAAGGGCATTTCAGTTGGGGAAGATGGAAACAGTCCTAGAGACGGACGGTGGTGACGCTGGCTTCGTGCCGCTGAACTGTGCACTTACAAGTGGTCAAGTGGGACATTCTGGCTTGCATCAATTACCACAATAGATGGTTTTTCAAGTACCCAGATCCCTTCAGGGAAAAAAAAGGGTAAATAAAAACCACTCTTTTGCAGTGGGTCTTGTCTGCACACCCCAAGGGTCTGCAGACTCACACCACTGTCTTATGGGGAGAGGGACCCCTCGGTTATAAGCTGAACCATAAATAGCAACCCAGAATGTCGCCTGTTTAAACGAGATGCTGCACACGGTCATCGTAAATGGTAGTTACCCTCAAGCCCCCAGGTCTACCCCAGGCCCCAGAAAGCCGTCCGTCAACGGGTGGGCGCTGTCTCCACGCCCCAGGAGGGAAGTGGGGGGGCGTCGGGCTCCCCTCCCCACAGCAGGGGCCTGCCTCAGACACAGCACAGCAGGACCTCCTCCTCTGAGTCACCCCCGCGGGCCACCTTCTGTGTCTCTCACTCACCCAGCAGCCTCGGCCACCCTTCCACCTCTCCCGCACTGCGGGCGTCACCCCTGCTCACCCACCGCCCTCGGCCCTGGCTAGTGAAGGCTGGGCACGCTGTCCCCAGGCCCCGAGGCGGTCCCCGGGCCTTTGTGACCTGGAGGAGTGGGGTTCACAGTCCAATTCGGAGAACTCGCCCCAGCCATTAGGCTGAGCCGGGGAGAGGAAACCAAATAAGAGAAAGGCTAGAATAATTTCACCTGTGAATTAATGCGAGGGCCGTGCCGCCTCCCAGTAGAACAAGATGCTTCAGACCCAAATGACTCGGTTAACTAGCAGGTTGTACACATATCTGGTGAGGGGTGCGGAGCCACGGAGGAAGCTACAACCCAGCCGCACAGCGACTTTTGGGGTGTCTGCTGGGGCGCTGCTCATGGGAGGAGACGGAGGTCCCCGGATCCGGCTGCCCAGACCACGAGGGGAACGCGACCAGGCCTTCAGTGCCACGTGGCAGAGAATGGGGGGGCACGGGATGGGGAGACCTCCTCCTGCCCTACAAGGCCCTGGGCATGGGTCCACCCTGTCCCCCCGGCCCTCGCTCTCTGGACTCCTGGTCAAACAGCGTTTCTTTCAGACTCAAACGTGCCATCCTTCGACGCGGGGCCGTCGTCGGCGCTGTTCCCTCGGCCTGGAACGCGTTTCCACAATTCCCTCCAACGTTCCCTTCTGCTCTCAGCCCAAGCATCCCTCCTCCGGGGACCCTTCCCCAAGCTGCCAGAGCAGAGACGTCTCCTTTCTTACATGTCTTCTTAGAATCAGTTCCTTTGCTTTGGAGCGTGAGTCTCCCTTTGGCATTACATGTTCATTAAGTGGCTTTCCAACATTTATACCCGGCTCCCACGTCAGGCTGAGTTTTGTGAACGCGGAGACTGTGGGCCCTTCTGGCTGTTTTATCGCTGAGGCAGCTCTGCAAACAGACAGGCGACTTTCCCGGGCCTGCAGGCCGGGCTGTGGAGAGGCCCAGAGGAAGTCGAAGCAGCCCGTGCTTCTGTCCACCGCTGGGGGCCGTCAGAGTGGCCGCCGGACGCTCTGCTCCCTGCCATCCCCTGGGGTTGGTGGCCTCACCACGCCCCTGAGCACCAAGGCCCGATCTGGGCCCCCAGGCTCCTTCCTCCCACTGTTACCAAGTCCTGCCAATTTGCTTTTGAAGTGTTTTACACAAGTATAAATACCGTTTACTATGTAAATAATACATGCTCATTACACAGGAGAAATGCTTATTATAGAGAGATTAGAAAACACAGGGGAGCAGGAACAAGAAGAACTCGTCCGTCGTCCCACCGCCCAGAGGGGACCGCTGTGAGCCTCTCAGGGTGTATTTTGGACACTTTGGCCCCTGGGGCCGGCTACTCGGTGAGCTGGTCTCCCTGCCGTCTGGTGTTCATGCCGCTGTTGGGGTGCTCAAGCAGAGTGTCATGTCCTTGGCGCGAGTCCTCCTCCGATGCCGTCACCCGCCTCCGCATCCAGCCTGACGGCCCCTGCCTCTGGCTCACGCCTCACTCTCCAGCCACAACCGAGCCCCCAGCTTCTTTGGCCACAGGCCTCCTCGCGTCAGCACAGGCTGTTCCCCCAGCGGACGCTGTTCCCTGCCTGACGCACGGCCCCGGCCTCGCGTCCTCTCGTCCGTGGCCCACGGCAGGGACTGTGCGTGCCGGCTGCCCTCAGGAAACCACTCCATTCAAGGATCTGCAGGAGACGCCGAGCTGTGTCATCGGGAAAAGGCCGACTCGCGGAGCAGGAAGGGCACAGGCACGGAGGGGGCTGTCAACGACCTTCACAGGATTTAACCTGCTGTTCTGGGGAAGAAGAGCTGGCAGAAGTCAGCGTAACCATGGGGATGGAGCCAGGACCAATCAGGAAGATTTAGGTTCAACACAAAGACTGTCCAAGAAACAGACCTAAGGTGGAGCAGGGTGCTCCGAGAGGTAGTGAGCTCCCCGTCCTCAGAGGGATGAGAGCAGCAACTGAATAAGCTCTTGGAGGAGGAGCCTTGGTGGGGATTCAGCCAGTGGGTGAAGGACAGCCTCGGAGCACCGAAGCCCCCAGCCCTCATCGACCTGTAATGAAGACTTATTGGGGGCAGGTGGATGACCCCAATTCCCCCAGCACAACCTGGGGAAGTAGGTACTGTCATTAACGGTATTTACAGAGGAGAAGCGCGCGTTCTAGAGAGGTTAACGGGCCTGCCCATGGCGTCACAGCTGCTGGCAGGGGTGGGCACAGGGCCAGGTGCCACGTGGCCTGACTCCAGGCCCGGGGCTGCACGACTGGGCTAAACGCCTCCCGTGGGCCCTGGCCCGGGGCTCTCAGCCTCCACGATCTGCATCTGTGAAGCAGTGGCACGTGATCACGACATCTGCTGGGCAGGCGGGGGGCTCATCCTGCTGCTAGGGGGTGCCCCGCGGCCTCCGAGGCCCTGGCCGCCATCCTCACCGCCGGCCCGGGTCGGCACCCCAGAGCCCCCCCACACGTAACTGGCTCTCAAGGCCTGCGTCTCAATGGCTCCTCCTCGGGCGGGCTCACAGCTGCCCCCGAAACAGCTCCTTCTGTTCCCATTCCACTCAGAAAACACAGCGACTTCTCTGCGCCCAAGTGCTCTCCTCTGACGGGCCGGGGACGGGGTCCCCGTGGGAGCCCTGGGGCCAGGCCAGCCTGGTAGAGCAGCTGCGGGAAGGTGGCCCATGGACACGAGATCACTAAGGGCCACACCCACGGTGAGCCTGTGTTCTGGGCCCTAAATCAGGACGTGAGACCAGACAAACATACGTGGACTCACGGGGACAACAGGACAGGGTATTTCGTGCGAGAACAACGCTGGAAGATGTCGTTCTGGAAATCCGGTCTCTCATTTGCAGTCTGTGCAGGTGACCTCCTCTTAGGGGATGAAACACCCTCCCGCCCGGGAAGCCCGGCTGCCAGGTCTTCCAGGGAGAGGGGGCTCTGGGGAGCGGCTTTGCTAGATGCTGGGATTAGGGAAGGACGGAGAAAAAGCTGAGCTGGTGTGCACGGCCTTTCCTCTTCTCCCTCCACGTTGCTGTAAGGCCTGGACCACTGTCTGCATTCCTGCTGTGCTCAACTTGAGAATTCCAAGTTAGGAAAGACTCAGAGGGTCTGTGTACGTAAATCATGGTGTTTTCTCTTAGAAGATCAAGAGGAACCATCAGTTATGGAAAGCACGCCTGGCATCTTCCTTCAACAGTGTTGAGATTGGCCGGGGAACGTTGGCTGCAGGTGGTGCTGGCCCACGGTGGCTGCATGGCTGAGGGCTCTGGTTTCCTCAAGGAGCAGCTCGCCCAGCCCTGCTCTGGCGACGGGTTGCTCCGCTCGGGACCCAGGGGTAGAACCGAGAAGGAGGGTGGCCATGACTCGATGAGCAGGACCCCGAGAAAAGAGGACAGTGAGACTCGGGGGGCTGAGCGGCGCACGCAGGTGTGTCTGAGGCAGAGCCGGGCTTGCATTCAACTTCCAAGTCACCTGGTGTAGAGGGGGAGGTAACCCCAGATCAGAGGTCTTTGCAGACATTGTTTGACTTCATTGTTCAGATTCCACGTGGACTTAGAGCTTTTTGGCTGGCGGCTACGAAGGCACATTTCATGTCCCAATGATTCGGGCTCCACGGTTCCAGCCAAGTGGTAGGACAGCGTTGAGAAATGACCAAGGAGGCCTGATCGCAGCTCCACAGGGAGTGATACTGAGAATCGCTGAAGGGGGGTGGGTCTGGGTTCGGCAGGATGGTGGTGGGTACAAACTTCTCACCGATGGGGGCTAAGCTGGCCAGAACAGGAGGAGGACGCTGGGGCCAGCGGCCTCGATGCGCGCATTTTCACTTACACACAGTCATCTGTTGAGCTATGTTCCACGGGCCACCTGCTCCCCGGGGCCAAACATGAATCAAAGAACCTCACAATCGGCACAGAATCTCAGACCACTTGAGTGCTTTCAAGGAAGAGAGAGGGTGTCACGAAGGCCCCCCGTGGCCGGAGGGCGGAGCAAGGTGTCCTCAGGGCAGTGACACGCGAGCCGGAGGCCGAGGACGAGGTGACGAGGACCTGGCCGGGTGGGCAGCAGGCGGGTCCAGCAGGGGGGCTTGTGCCTCCCCACGGAGAAGGCCGTCTGCCCGGCCGAGCAGGGACGCCTGGCCCCCCACCGTCTGTCTGCCTCATGCTTCCCTGGGCTTTGTTCTGCCTCTTAGAAGAAATACCTGGAAGATCTGGGAACCCAGCCGACCGCTTCTGTGTGAATTGTGAGGAAGCCGACGTCACTTTCAGAGAAGACGACTCGGGCAGCACAGAGGAAGGCGCTCCCGACGCCAGCGTCCTCGAGTGTGAGGTGGAGGTGGAGCCCCTCCTGCACCGTCCAGAGAGGAGCCGCGGGGCCCAAACGAGGAGGGTCCTGGCGTCGAGGAGGATGCCGCAGACCCAGGAAGCCCGGATGGACGGGAAGTCCCTGCAGCCTCACACCCGGAAAAGCTCTTCTAAGACGGGACGACCCCGGGCCAGATGCAGCAGCGTTTTCCCACGGAGCTGCAGCCCCACCGGCCCCTCTGCTGTCGGGGGGCCCAGCGCCCCTGCTGCTCTGGGAGGCCTCAGTCATGGGGCTGTCGCCGGAGCCGCGTCACGTCCCTCTTTGTCAGGTGCAGTCGGTAAAGCCCCAGATACAGAAAGCACTCCCGCTCACGGGTGCACGGACTACAGCTCTCTTTACCAAGGTCTGACTCTGCTTTTTCCCGGACACGGCATCGCTGCAAGGGGATCGCTCCCCAAGGGGAGCCCTCGTCTCTCCTTCCAGCAGCAGGAAACGCCCCCCGCAGAGTCCTGCCACCATGTGCCCAGGGGGGCGGCTCAATGGCAACCTTCCCCCTTGATGGCGGGCCGTCGTCACCACGCGGACGGACCGAGCTTGCAGCCTCAGAGGTGCTCACGGCTACCCGCTGGCCGACTCACGCCTTTGCCACTGACATCACTGTTCTCGACAGGCTCAACGCCACCGATTTCTCCCTTCTTTCCAAAACTCTCTCGTCCTTGTCTCCGTGACGCTCTACAATTTCAGCTCTTCCCACTGCACAGCTGGTTTTATGTCTCCCGTCTTCCCTCCCTCCCTCTGGACTTTTACTCTGGGGAATATTACAAAGACGAAAAGGATGCAGTCCCTGCCCAGGAGGGGCATCAGCTAGAGAGGAGGCAAACGTGGAGACAGCTAATCGCAGAAGCGGGTGACAGCGGGCCTAAGAATGAAGCCCAGGACTTCCCTGGTGGCGCAGTGGTTAAGAATCCGCCTGCCAATGCAGGGGACACGGGTTTGAGCCCTAGTCCAGGAAGATCCCACACGCTGCGGAGCAGCTAAGCCCGGGCGCCACAGCTACGGAGCTTGTGCTCTGCGGCCCACGAGCCGCAGCTATTGAGCCCACACGCCACAACTAAAGCCCGCGCGCCTAGAGCCTGTGCTCCGCAACAAGAGGAGCCCCACTCGCTGCAACTAGAGAAAGCCCGCACGCAGCAACGAAAACCCAACACAGCCAAAGTTAAAAATAAATTAATTAATTAATTAAAAAAAAAAGAGAATGAAGCCCAAAGAGCCATGGATGCACAGAGGAGGGAGAGGCGGCCTTGACCTGGGAGAGCAGCAGACGGTTCCCTGAGGAGGGGGCGTGTGCGCCATCAGGCGTGAAGCTGCTCTCTGCCCCAGTTTGTCTTCCATCCTCTGTGTCTCTCTCTCTAAACTCTTTCTGTCTAAATTCTCTCTCTCAGGAAATCCATTCACTTCACTCTCTCCTAAAGGCTCAAGTCACCACCATTAGGTGAGTGTGCATTTGCAACTACACACTCTTTTGCTCTCTCTTTTTTTTTTTTTGCGGCACGTGGGCCTCTCACTGTTGTGGCCTCTCCCGTTGCGGAGCACAGGCTCCGGACGCACAGGCTCAGCGGCCATGGCTCACGGGCCCAGCCGCTCCGCGGCATGTGGGATCCTCCCGGACTGGGGCACAAACCCGTGTCCCCTGCATCAGCAGGCGGACTCTCAACCACTGCGCCATCAGGGAAGCCCTGCTCTCTCTTTTGAATTCAAGCCTTGTTACTCCACAAGCTTACTGGGTCTTCCACCGGCTTGTCCTCCCAGCTCATCACACTCCAGAAACATAGCCCTGAACTCGCAGCCTCCCCTTAAAACCACTCCCCACAAGGCCCCACACTTGGCAGTCGCCTGGCTTACTTCGTCAGCAAACGCAGACCGTGCTTCATCCACGGCGCCCGTCATATCTGCCCTCCCAGAGCAGCCACTGCTGTCCTCACTGTCTCCCACCTGGACTGGTGACCGGGCTTCCTGGTTCCAGTTCCCACCCAGCCCAACGCATTCTGCAGCCCTGGCCCATTGCTCACCCTAAGATGTCCCTGCTCGGAAACCTGCAGTGGTCCCATCATAAAAGGCAGACTTCAAACCCCCTTCTGCTCGAGCTGAACACAGTAGGTGCTCAAAACTTGTTTGCAGAAAGAATGAAAACAGGTTACAAGCAGCAGGACAGGGGGTTCCAGCAGGAAACAGGCAGCTTCCAGGAGCAGGAAGGAGAGCAGTCTGCTGGGGGCGGGGCTTGAGGGGAGCAGCCAGGTGGCCTGCAGGGAAGGTCTGGGGACGTGAAAACCCTGTCATTGACTGAACCCAACTGGAAGTCAGAGGGGAGGCAGCCTTTGATGTAGCCCAGTGGTCAGCCCCGCAGGCCAGAGAGCAGAGTGGAGAAGGTGGAGAGGGGCTACGACAGCAAATGGACAATGTGGGGCAGACAGGACGGTGAGCACGGAGTGGTCCGCTTTCTATGTGCACCATCATCGCTCTAGTAAACCAGGAGCTTCTGAGTTCTGTGAGCCAAGTCCTCTCTTAGGGAGGGTGATCAGATAAACGTCCTCTGATTGTAACTCACTAGCCACCTCTGGGGCCTCATCTTCCATGGTCATGCCTGACTGGAGTGAAGAAATGCATGTTGTATCAGTATGTGTGGTTGTGACCCTCATCATCATCGTCAAAAACAACATCATCATCACCATTAGCATATCATCATCATCATCATCACCATCACCACCACCATCATCATCATCATCATCACCATTAGCATCACCACCACCATCATCACCAGCATCACTAACATCATCACCTTTAATATCATCATCACCATCATAACTAACATCATCATCTTTAATATCATCACCACCATCACCACCATCATCACCATCATCATCACCACCACCACCATCACCAGCATCACTAACATCATCATCTTTAATATCATCACCGCCATCACTGCCATCACCACCACCATCACCATCATCACCATCACCGCCATCACCACCATCATCACCATCATCATCACCATCACCATCATGAACGTCCTCATCATCACCATCAACGTCAGGTTGAGATGACCAGTTTGTACCGGCTAGATATTGGAGGCATGATGAATCTCACAGATCACGTTTTGTGGCTTCATTTGGCTAATGAAGCAATGGACACTTTTAATGGCCTCACAGTATTAGTGGCTTTCAAGAGAAAACAGGTTTAGAGCTAGGAAGGCAGTGGTTTTCTCTTGGGTTAAGGAGTAAGCTCGTCACAGGGAGGTTCAAGGGTGCCTGATGTAGGGAGAAGAGCCCTGGCCTGGACGGCTCCTACAGTCTCAAGCTTCATTATTTTTTTGCCTGTTCTTATTAAGATGTCCTTATTCGTTAGAGCTTTTCATTTATTTTTAATTTAACCTTTCCATCTTAATAAATTTCTGCGTCCCGCAAGTGCTTTGGTGAGCACTACCGGAGGGTTTTGGCCTGGGAAGGGGATGGTGGATACTCTGCTGCCTAATAAATTACCAACTGTAAGAGTAATTAAAATACCAACCTTCATGTTGAATTAATTGTTTGTATTAGCAATTTGAGTTGGAAAGAACTCAAAGGAAAAATATTAAAAAATTCGGATCCAAAGTGAACAAGAGCGATGGCAACAGCAGCTCCCACTTCCTGAGGACCCGGCATAAGCGGGGCACCGGGCGAAGTGCTCTACACATCATTTCATTGAATTCTCCAGCTATCTTGATAAAGATCAACGGGCCGAGGCTTGGGTACGACCGATGACTTGTCCAGGAGCTGGAGTTAGAAACCAAGCCAACTGACCCCTAAGCCCTCCACCCTCAGCCACCGTCCCAGCAGAAACGGCAAATGCGCCGCAGACTCTCTGACCCTGCGCCAGACAGATGCCGGTACTGATCACGGCCTCTTCCCTCTGGCCCCGGATGGGGCCTCCCAGTCTTCTCAAAAGTAAGTCTCTCACAGCGACTCTGAGCCGTGGGAAGTGACTGCATCATGATCTGCCGCCCCGTATGTGCTGCCTCCCCGCTGGTGACAAACTGTCTCTTTCTGCTACAGGAAAACTAGGATACACCTGCCAATGACGTAGATGCCTGGGTCTGCACTTCTTCTTCTGTCTTAGACATTCTGGGGAAAACAATTGTGAAATATTCATCCAGAAAAGTGTAAAAAATAAAGACGTTACGGTGTATGGTCTATCACAAAACAAAGCCATGTACCCATCACTCAGATCAAGAAACAGAACATCACCCGCTCTCTGAAGCCCCACTCATGCCCCTCCAGGTACTACGCCCCCTACAGCAAGTTAACCACTGCACTGTACTTCAATAAAAGTTAAAATGTAATCCACCACATCAGTAAACAAGATCCCGAGTCTATCAATAGATGTAGGAAGAACCCATCTCATAAATTCAGCCTTTATTCCCCAGTCCTTTACATTCTTTTCTGTATTTTCCGTTCTTTTGATTCCCTGTGCTTTATTCTCAATATTCCCCCTGACCTTGCCACAGCTCAATAATTCGGTTTTCAGCTGCGCAAAATCTTTCAATCAATTCAGTGCATTTTGTTTCTTTTCAGCCGTGCCACTTGTGGAATCTCAGTTCCCAGCCAGGGACTGAACCCGGGCCACGGAAATGAGAGCCTGGAATCCTATCCACCGGGCTGCCAGGGAATTCCCAGTTCACACTGCATTTTCATATTTGATATTGTCTTCTTCATTTCTAAAACTTACATTCGGTTCTTTTCCACATCTTCTGGTTCTCTGGAAAATTATCGACCTTGTCTTTGATCTCTTTGAATATAGTAAATACAGTTATTTTCAAGTCTATGTCTGATAATTCCAAGACCTAGATCCCCTGTGGGTCTGTTTCTATTGTCTATAGCTTCTGCTCCTTTTCATTCATGTTACCTTGTCTCTTTGTGTACCTAGTTATTTTGTATTGTGGGTTAGGCCCTATCATTGCAAAACTGTCTTTCAAAATAATTGGAGAACGTGCTGATGTTACCTTTCTCCAGAGAGGATGCATATGTGTCTTTGTTAGGCATCTTTTCTAAGTTTTAGAAAAGAGGAGATTTAGAACATTTTGCCCAGCGATTTCTAATCGTCCTCAGCAGGACAGTTAATCCAATGACCTCACCTGCCATGTTCAGAAAGCAAAAGGGAAGTCCCCTCATTACATGTGTTCCTACTGTCCCACCCCAATACGAGGTCACTGGGTCTCTGAATATATGGACATCTTTTAAAGGGTTGGGAGATCTCCGCCAGTCAAATTCTCCTCATGTCAGACCCTGGACGGGACTCCTTGGAGTGACGTTCCTGGGGACCCACGGTGTGCAGAGCGATGCGCCTGATAACAGGATTAAACAGGAGGGAGTCGTGGTCTGGTTACGGCTCCTGCCGGGTCTCACACCTCTCAGAAAGGTGTAGAAGGTGCAGCTTTGGGGAACATTGGAAAGTGTCTCCAAGATTTGGGTGGCAAATGAGATACACTCACTGTGAGCTCTCAGGTTGGATGAGTCCCTAAGACAGTCCTGATGAGAGCTCTTCAACTCTTTTCGAGACAAATACCATTATACCAGGTAACCCACAGCTCCCTCTTCCTGGCTGTCCTTGAGCTGGAGTTTAACAAAGCACCAAGCTTGTTTATTGCTGACAACTTACGGTGATGCTACGGCATGAACTAACCTTTCTATGCATGTTCTTGGGATTCCAGACTGACTTATTTGCCATTTGGCTCAAATCACTAAGGGATCAATAGGGACCTTGGCACCGATCAAATTTTCTATTAGGGAAAATCTCCAAACGTATGCTTAGTGTTTTAAAGAGATTTCAGATTGACTGGAAAAAATGCCAGGCTATTTCCTCTCCTCCACTAACAGCTGTGTGACCTTGGCAGTCATGTCACCTTCTTGGGTCTAGGTTTCAACATCTTGAAAATGAGGACATTGGATGAAGAAAGCCCACTCTGGCTCTAAAATTTGCTGGGTTGTTATTTTCTAAATAGCTTAAGAAAGATTCTAGTACCGTTCCTTCCTCCAGCTACTACTGTCCCTTATCCACAATAAGTCCTCAATAAATGTGTGACAAATGAATTAATATATAACTTGTAGAATATAACAGAGCATTATATTACTTCAGAAATAATATCGTGTATAACTTATGTAACATATGTAACTTACACCTGCTAACATACTCGTCATTCACTTTGTGATTTAGAAGTCAAGTACACTTCCACTTCCAAAAGGAGGAACTGGTATCAGATGAGCCCTTTCACCATAAACATTACAAAACTGGACAAAAATAGTAGCGGCAGCTGTCTTCCAACACTGAACATAAAGTAGCTCAGGCCTGTAATCCCTGAGAGAACTGAACCTCAGAGGTGAACACAAAAACCACCCTGGTTCTCTGCAAACGGTTTCCTGACTGCAGTGCAAAGAGCAGACAGACCACTCCAGTCCCACCGGTCTGAGAATCTGGGCATCTGGCATGGCTGTGGTGGGACAGCTACGTATACGGGGCCCCAGAAGTTTGGGTAGGTGTCCCTGTGTGTCTATGGCCCTGCCAGAGTGGAGGGATCAAGTTAACATCTCATTAGGACCCTAGACAACCGATATGCCAGAAAGGGTATATCTTAGGAGACAGGACCTTCCCCTGGAGTAAGATGCCTTCTAGACCCATCCTGACAAGATGACACTGAGCTCTGACAAGATCTGAAAGGGAAACGAGCTGGGAGGTGAGGGGCCTGGGCTTTTGATCAATCTTCACCAGCAAGCGTAGAACCATAAGTTCATGGCGGGGCAGGAGGTAACTGAACTGCCTGCTGAAGAGTCAACCCTTCAGTTGAGGAAGATGAATGAATCCAGGTCTCTACAACATATGACTCCTGATCCCAGGATTCAGAACAAACCACCAGATACATAAAGAAACAGGAAAATGTGACACAAAACCAAGAATAAACAGTCAAAAGGGACTGAAAATGAGATTGCTCAGAGGTTGGACTGAGCAGAAAAGGATTCTAAAACAGCTCAAAGAATGTGTAAAGAGTTAAAGGAAAATATATTAAAAGAATGAAAGGAGTATATGGTCTTAAACATAGAACAGATAGGGAATTCCACAGACAGATGGAGACTATAAAAAGGAGCCAAATGGAGATTCTATGACTGAAAAGCAACTGAAATGAAAAAGTCATTGAATAGGTTTGATGAAGATGGAGGTGGCAGAGGAAAAAGTAATGAACTGGAAGAACAACAGAGAGAAATTAATCTGTGGACACAGAGGAAAAAAGACTGAAGAAAACTGAACAAAGCCTTGGGGACCAATGAGATAACAGAAAATGGCCAAACATAAGTGTAACTGGGGTCCCAGACAGAGAAGCGTGAGACTGGAGTTGGAAAAATGTATTTGAAGAAATAATGGCCAACAACTTCCCAAACTTGATGACGATCTCCAATTTATGGATGAATCTGAGCAGCTCAGAAAACTCTAAGCAGGACAAATATACAACAAGGCACATAATAGTCAAGTGCTGAAAACCAAAGATAGAAAATGTAGAAACAGTCAAGAAAAAAGAAGCATATATATATAGGGAACCACGATGAGAATACTGGTGACTTCTCATCGGAGACAATGGAGGCCAAGAGAAAGTGGAACTCTCTAATATTCTGAAAAAAAAAAAATTCTCAGCCAAGAATTCTATATCCAGCAAAAATATTCTTCAAGAAGAGGATAAAGATATTTTCAGATAATGAAAGCTGAGATAATTCAGCAGCAGCAGATCTGTGCTCTAGAAATGCCAGGGGATGTCCTTCAGGGTGACGGGAAATGACACCAGAAGGAAACTCGGTCTACAGAAAGGATTAGACAGTCCCAGAAATGGTGAATAAGCAGGCAGGCAGAAAAGGCTATGCTTTACTTTTCCTCATAATTTACTTAAAAGACAATTGACTGTTTAAAGCAAGAAATGTTAACAGTGGGGTTTATAAGAGTTGTATACGTAGAAGGTGTGTAAGGCTCACGTAGAGTAGAGGGTTAAGTTAAATTATACTAGTGTAAGCCTCTTACTTTTGTGACGGGACACTTAAAATGTGTGAGTTTTAGTGAATATAAATTATGCTTCAATACAGTGGATTTTAAGAAATCAAGTGTGGAAGTTCCCCTTCCTCTAATCAGCCCAATTGGAGCCTGAGGTTGGCAGACAGGGAGTTGGACCCAGACATATCAGTAGCTAAAATCTGCTGAATGCATCCTACATGCTGACCGTAGTTCTAAATGCTCTGCAAGCACTTACGTATTTAATCCTCACACCACCACCACAAGGTGAGTGCAATTTTAACCCCCATTACGGACCAGGACGCTGAGGCACACAGCTAACAGGTGGTAGCTCTGGGGATTTGAACCTAAGGAGTGGGACCTCACTGCTGGCGTCCTCAGCCACTCCCTGTCACAAGCCAGCGGGAGGGGACGGACCAGGCGTCACAGGCGGCTGGGGCTCGTGTCCTGCGTATCAATCACTTCCTGGGACACTGGCCTCGCTGTGTCTTCACTTCCTCTCCCCTCATTTTTCTTTCCAGTGTTTATAAAGCATGTGTCACGTGTAAGCCTAAGTGGCCTTTATTATGACCATTATTTTAAATTAGGTGACAGTCACCGGGCTGTTGGTTGTAATTTCAGGTTTGGGATTTCCAGGGAAGGGCCAGCCACTAAGGAGAATCAACAATGGGGTTTCCTGAGTTTAAGAAGCTCTGTCTCCTGTGGGACCTACACCACTGGCCACAGTCCTGGGCACAAGGTCAGTGCTTGGGAAAGAGCCCCCTCTGGACTGATTGCTGGGAGATGCCGAGGGTCACACCCTGCCCGGGACTCGGGCTAGAATTAGTGATTCCAAAGGCATTCTCAGCTTACGGCTGTTCTCTGTCATCGAAGCACAGGACGATACTGCTCAGAAGAACTTAAGGGCTCAGAGAGTTGAACCCTCTCCTTTCCCAGATGTGAAAACTGAGGGTTGGAGGTTAAAAGGTAGGTCACATGTCTGGCCAGACTCAGATCCCTGGTGTCCTCACTGCAGGCCCAGAAAACCTCCCATTTCACCACGAGGCCCGCAGGGGCAAGAGGACCATTCCTCATCAGCCCCTATGGCCAGGGGCCAGGGGCCATTGAGACATAAATAAACCAACACCTGAAGTGTCGCCTGTCTCTGGTCTTGAGAGCCAAGCAGGCCCCTGCTGTGAAGCTGCGTCTCCTCCAATGACAGAGGCCTGCATCCTGCAGGGGGTGTCCCTGCCCTGGAAGACAGCCTGAGCCCATCTCTCTTCACAGCTCCGGGCGAAGCACTCGGGGCCACACCTGCCTGTCTGTAAGTTAGGGCTCCTGTCCCCGCTTTCCTGGACCACTGGGCCGTTTAACCCGCCAGTAAAGCTCTTGGAGCTGAGAGCCTGGCACAGATGTCCACCATTGCCTTTAGCTGGCGGTAACCCTGACATTTATCACCGCCTACGCTTTGTTCTCAAATCAAGAAGGGACATTTTCCTCCTGGGGGAGTCTGTGCACCTCAGTAAACAGGAGAAGTTTCTTGCTCAGTATGATTTTTTAGCTGCTGCAGGTAGAGCACAAACAACGGGGTCTTTCCTGGTTTAGTCTCGTGCTGTCACCGATACTCAACAACTTCTCCATCGAACTCCACGGCAGCAGGACTGGAGCTTCTGGAACGTGCTCCCTGTTTAAAGGAACTTGCTTTGCTGTGTTTCTTTTCTCAGGACCGGCCACTGTGGCTCATCACCGTCCAGAAACCCTCTCGTCAAGGGGCGGGTTTACAAGACTCTTTGTCGCTAGAAGCTCACGGGGCTTTACAGGTGAAATCTCCCCCTTTCCATGGAATACCTGTCACTCATCCCACTTGGTAGGTAGAGAAACTGAGGCAAAGCACAGAGCAGGGAGCAGAAAGGTCGGCGGCAGAGCCGGGACTGTGACTGTTCCCTCCCAGCCCCTGGAGCCTGGGCCCCTGGGAGACACCGTCAGGGAGAGGGGCAAGAGCTGCGGGATGCGGGAGGGGCCATGGCTGTGCGCAGGAATCCCGCGTCGGAGGGGCGAGCGTGGACGCCTAGCTGCCCGGATGCACGAGAAGGTGCTGGGGCCCGGGCGGGGTGTGCGGGACCCCATCCTGAATCCTGCCCTGCTCCCGAGGGGCAGGCCGGCCCCAGGGAGCCGACCTCAGCCTCCTCTTCCCGCAGACGCCAACCTGTTTGGAATGTTAAGAGGCCAGGCTATGCACGGCGTCCCAGAGGGCTGCGGGGCTGCGGGGCTGGGAGGCGGGGGGCACCCACACCCCCTGGCTTTGCGTCCTCCTCGGGGCGGCTGGGAGCCACGTGTGTGAGGGGGTTCTGCAAGCTCCGAGACCACCCAGCAGGGGTCCATCATGACCGCCATCACCTCCTTACAGACGGTGCAGGGTCCCGGGTGCCAGGCGGCTGTGTGACGGCGAGGAAGCCACTCAGCTCGTCCAAGGCAGCGTCCCCATCTGCAGGGTGGACGCTTGGTTGGACCGAATGCCTGAAGTCCCCTCCCACTCAGACACCCTGACTAGGAATCGCACCGTGAGACGATGGAAGGAATAAGGTTTTATCACTTCCTCTTTCTGTGAAAGAAGTGGTGGAGGAAGGTTCCAGAACGGGGTGGGCAGTGGCGGGCAGCCTCGGCCCGTGAGAAGAAGGGGGAGGGGTGGACCTGCGGGTGGCCCTTCTGCACACGCCCCGTCCTGGTAAGTGTCCCTCATTTTGGATAAGGTTCCATGACATCGAAGACCCCTTTAGGACAAAAGGGATGAAAAGGCAGAGGAAGCAAAGTAGAAAGTGAGGGGGAAGAGGACCAAGTCCAAGGAGATGGGGGAGGAGGAGGGGTGGAGGGGAGGCAGGACGGCCCGGCACCGCGCGGGTACTGGCGGGCGGAGGGTGAGACCGTGGGGCAGGAAGGAGATCTGGGGGCTCCGCAGCCCAGGCCCTCCTGGTTGCAGGTGGAACAGGGGTGCAGGGGGGGACAGGCCTGTCCAGGGGCAGCGGGCTGGGCAGGGGTGAAGGGGGGCTGCAGTCCAAGGGGCTGCACACCTCTGGCTAGTGCACCAGCCCCGTCTGCGTCACGTGGGCTCTGGACGGGGTCAAGTCACGTGAACCAGGAGGACGGCGGGGTGGTGACACGGCAGCAGGAAAAGCGGCCGGTGGGCAGGAAGCAAGGTGGATTCGAGCATCTGCTCTGAACAGGGCTCTTCCCTGGGACTCGGTTTCCAAAATCTGTACATTTCAGGCCCGAGTCACTTGATTTGCACAGCTCCGGATGGCCTTTCCCTTGTCAGCTCTGGAATGGTGAGGTGTCCTCGGATAGGAGCTGCCTGCCGGGACCATCTCCGCTGCAGGCCCCGCTACCGGGCACGGGACACTGTCCCCGAGCAGGATTTCAAATCCCGGTGGCCCAGCTTCCCAATGAGCACATATCAGGCAGGAGAGCAGGACCGCTTCTGAACCATCAAAGTGTGGAAACACTCGGGAAAGTTGCTTCCAGCAGCTCTAATCTGCTCCCAGTGGGTATGATTCCCTGGCAGTCTCTCTAATCAGGGCGGCCAGTCTCACAGCCACTAAGCACCAGGAGGGGAGCCCATTCTGGGGAGAAACTGCCTCGCAGGACGAGGAGAGTTCACCTGGGTACTTGGGCACTCGGGCGAGGTTTAAAATTTTGCAGCTGGAATTTTACAGTCAAGAATCCACTCCATCAGGAACAATAAAAAGAGGGCCAGGGTCCTGCAGCAGGGGGTTAGTGAGAGCAGGACGCCCGGGCTGGCCTCCACTGCGGGCTGGGCAGGTGGAGCGCGGGAGGTTCTTTGGTCCGGCTCTGCTCCTGGCTCTGCCCAGCTGGCTGTGTCCAGGGTGGATGGGTGAGCCCCCTGGAATTCAGGGTGCACCATCCGTTCTGATATTCTTCAGGTTTCCCAGACATTTAGCTGTCTCTCTGCAGTGCGGTTTTTGAATATTTCTAACGGGGAGGAAAGAGCATCACTGCCTGGGAAAATGCCTTAATGGCGTGGCATCCGGGACAACCCCCAACCCGTCTGCTCCCTGCTGACCCTGCTTCTCACCACCTCCCCCTCTGTGATGGACGTATCCACGCAAAACCTCGTGCTGGACTGGGCTGGCCTGCATCGGTGGCCCCCCAAAACTAGGTTTTCACCCCAAATGTCCTTTCATCTCCAGCCCTGACCGTTCTGCATCTACCTCAAGGCTCAGCTCAAATGCTCCTCCTTCGTAGGAAAGGTCTGGACCCGTCACCGTGCCTGGGAAGCCCGTCCCTTGAGTCCATTTCATTGTTTGCGCGTGAGCCTCTGGCAAGCTTTGCTATTTAATGCTGGGATATTCTTTATGTTTAAAGTATATCTGTACGGAATCTAAAAAAAATGGTTCTGATGAACCCAGGGGCAGGACAGGAACAAAGATGCAGACGTACAGAATGTACTTGAGGACGTGGGGAAGGGGAAGGGGAGGCTGGGACGAAGTGAGAGAGTGGCATGGACATATACACACTACCAAATGTAAAACAGATAGCTAGCGGGAAGCAGCCGCATAGCACAGGGAGATCAGCTCGGTGCTTTGTGACCACCTAGAGGGGTGGGATAGGGAGGGCGGGAGGGAGGGGATATGGGGATATATGTATAGCTGATTCACCTTGTTATACAGCAGAAACTAACACAACGTTGTAAAGCAATTATACTCCAATAAAGATGTTAAAAAAATAAAGTATATCTGCTTTGTCTTGACCGTGCTTGTCAGATATTTCTATTTTACATGCCTCACGTCAAGTGATGTGATGTAACAGTGGCTACCATTTAACTGAGCACATACTACAGGCGAGGCACTTTGCATGCATTAGCTCACTTTGTTTCCCTAGTAACATGTGAGATAGGTCCTATTATTATTCCCATTTTACAGATGAGGCAACTAAGGCACAGAGAGGCTGAGTCACTTCCCCCGGGTCACAGAGGAAGTCAGGGGCAGAAGCCAGACAGTCTGACTCAAGAGCTCTTGCCTGAAACCATCACGGCTCAAGTCCCTCCCAGTGCTGTCTACGTAGCATTCAATCAACAGATACTTATCGACTGATTGGTGCTGACTGTTTTCCAGAAACAGTTCTAGTCTGAGCAAAGGAAAATAGGAGGAAAGAGCCTGACCTCGCCACACGTGGCCCCTCACTTCCCGGTGCGTAAGCAAACCCTGCTTGACAAGAAGCTGATTTCTAACCTGTTTGCCTCCAGAAATAACAGTCCCTCGAGAACGAGCTAATCTCACAACAATTCATGTCCTCGGGAGCCTTTCAGGCATCCAGGACCTTGGCAGACGGAGCTGGTGTCTGTTGGTCTCTGTCCCCAGCACCGGGCTCACAGCAAGTGATCAATAAACGCGGATGGGGGCGGATGGGCTGCCGAGCCTGGCACCGGCCTTGCACGACGTCCCTGTGGCTTCTCTGTGGTGCAGCATGCCTGCCTGTCTGCACCTCTGCCGAGGGACAGTGGGGCCTCACGAGCCCTGGGGCCTCACTTCCTTTACTGTGGGAATTTGGTGGAGCAAAGCGATCAAACCTTAGTTGCACAGCGTCTCACTGAGAGCGTCAGCTGGTTTCTGCACCCACAGTGAGATGCACACCCCCCGATCCCCAGCCTCCCTGTGTACAACTCTAGGGCCTCAGCCACCCTCTCTCCTCCCTCCTGATTTCCTGGCGGCCACTCCTCACTTGCCCTTCAAGGTCTGTCCTCCTCCTCCAAGAAGCCTGTCCTGATCTCTATCCCCACTCCCCAAGGTACAGAGTCCCCCAAAGCACACCTGTCACAGAATTCAACACGTCGTACTCAACTTTTTTTTGCACATCTCCAATTTCTGTTCTCTACCTTCATTTCTATGAACATTATTTTCTCTGACAATTCAGTCTTTTTGAGAACACTCTTAGTGTCGGACTCATTTCTGTATCTTCTGAGACAGCTAGTGAAGTCCTACATGAAGGAGGTACTCAGTGGGCTTTGCTGAAAAAAGTTAACAAATGACTCATGGCCTTGCACCCTCACAAGCACCTCTCTCCCTCCATGATCTGTGACCCTAAGATTTCAATGCCATTTAATACACATCTGGACGCAAAAAATAATAGTAACTTTTTGGGCTTGGAGTTTCTGGTCCCGCAAACCACCCAGTTAGCCTGTTTGTTACAGAAGCAGCACCTGACTATGTACCACCTATGAGCACAACTACACAGCACACAGTTGTCACGAAGACCAAATAAGTTAGAAGAAAAAAGCCCTTCGGAAACACTAAAGGAGGCGCCCGTGAACGGAAGGTCTTCAGTACCAGCGTCCCTTAGGGGTGGGCTGGTGTTGTGTCCCGGCCACGTGGAGCCCATGAGGGGCCCAGTCACCCCACAACGATTGACCTGGCGTTTCTGTAGATAATTGTAGAGGCTGAGGATACAGCAGTGAGCAAAACAAAAAAACGGCTGTCCTCGTGAGGCCAGGGGTGACAAGCAGATAAACGAGGGCAAGACGGTGGAGAGAGATGTAGGAGAAATAAAGGGGGGAAGTGGGCAGAGGACACGGGCGGTGGGACAGGCCCCGGAGAAGGTGCCGAGGCCGCGAGGCCAGCCGTGCGAAGGGCGCCCAGATGGAGGTCCCACCACGTGGGCGGGCTCAGGTTGCTGCGGCACAGCTGGGGGTTGCGGGGGCTGGTGGGGGGGCCGAGGAGGGCGGGGGGGGGGGAGCAGAAGCTGCAGAGGGGCTCTGTCTCTCAGGAGGTGGGGAGCCCGGAACAGTGGCACGTATTTTGAGAGGACCATTTGGCTGCTGTGTTGAGCCCCGGCTGTGACAAAGGGCAAAGGGCAAAACAGAGACTCCTGCCAGGAGGCGGCGGTGATGGTCCGGGTGAGGGGTGGTGGGCGCTGCAGTGGACACAGAGGTGGCAGGAAACAGTATCTGGAAGGTGTGGCTCGTAGGATGCTCTGAGGGCCTGGAAGCAAAGGGTGGGACAAAGAAACAGGCCAAGGATTTGTGCCTGAGTCACTAGAAGGATGAGGCTGACCTTTACCAAACGGGAAAGGCTCTGGGGGACCTGGTGAGCTCAGGGCGCCGCCTACCAGGCCTCCTGCGAAGGGACGGAGGCGGCAGCGCAGGTCCGGCCTCGGAGGAGAGGGCCGTGTGCGGGCGGCAGCAGCTCGCCGTTCTCACAGGCCACACACGAGACTGGGCGTGACCACCAGGGACCGGGGCAGAGACAGAAGAGGCCCAAGGACGGAGCTGGCGCTCCCAGCAGCAAGAGGAGGAGAAGGCGAGGGGAAGTCAGCCCGCGACTCCCACGAGGAAAAGCAAGTGGAGTGAGGGCAGAGCTGAGAAGGAACAGCGTCCCCAAGGCCCGGGGACGATGCGGCTCACGGATGAGGGACCACCCGCTGAATCTAATCCTGCAGAGAGTCAGGTAAGCGGCCCCGAGACAGGCCGCTGGATTCGGCACCGCGGAGATCCCCGGTGGTCTCAATAAGAGATGCCTCGGCGTTGCCATGGGGGAGAAAGCCGGGCAGCGGCAGGTCCAGAGAGAAGGAGGAGACGGGAGCGGTGTGGCGGCGAGGAGAACCAAAGGCTGTGGCATCGGAGGAGGGAGGCCTCCGTCCAGGTCTGCGGCGGGAGACGTCGGTGACGTTGTCTTCCACGAGATCAACCAGACCAGCCCGGGGCACTTAGCCACCTGGGTCTACACACGTCACTACTTAAAAGGTCGCAGAGACGCTCTCCCAGGGAGAAAGGTTGGGTCAGCCCTGCCTTGAAGCCCCCGAAAGAGCTTTTCCCTTTTCACCAGTGACCCACAGAAAACAAGACCCTGCTGCTAGCTGTCTGGGAAAGCCACAGCTACCTGCAGGCCCCATGGCTGCAAGAGCACCAGCTTCACTGACAGAACGTCTCCCTGAGTCCACGGCGGGGCAGCAGGGCCTCACACCTGAGAGGCAGAGTCCCGTCCGCACCCTCTCGATAGAACGGCTCCCAGCCCCGCAGTGCAGAGCTGCCGTCGGCACCGCACACGGACGGCACGCGGTCCGTGAAGCTTGCTCTGTGGAGAAGCCCCGGCTACTCCACGGGATCCAGCTCCCCTGCATCTCTGATTAGGAACCTCTGTACCAGAGTCGTCACCGTAACTAGTCCTGTTAATAACACCCCCTCCGTCTCTGAGGGACAGTGGACTGTGATCACAGCCCTTCACCTGTGCTTCTCTGTATGGACAGCACACTTCTGTGTCCTGTCACCTTTGGGACCACGGCAGCCGGGTGACTTGCTCTGGCCACGGGCACGTGAGCAGCCATGATATAAACCGGGCTGAGCAAAAGCCTAGAATACGCCTGTGTGGTCTGACCGTGTGCCCCTTGGCGAGAGCTGCCCCGTGCCGTGAGGGCCACAGGCACGCACGCTGGACGCTCCCCCAACCTGGGCTCTGGGATGAGGTGACGACGGAAGCTGGTCCGGCCCGGAGCCCTCGTGCAACACGAACCAAGGATGCGTGATTCTTGTTTTCAGTCACCGAGAGTTTGGGATGGTTTTTTCCTGCAGCAAAAGCTGCCTGGTGTACTCTCATTAGAGTTTCAAGCTCCTCCAGGGAAGGGACCCTGCTTATTTTCATGACGCGTCCTCACGCCCTGCACGGTGCCCTGACGCTGCGGGCCCTAAGAAGCGCACACACGGCATCATGCCCGTGGTAGCGTGCTGGGTGAAGTGTGGGCTCAGCTCACAGTCCCTGCCACTGGCGCGTTGGCTGCACCGTCATACTAAACCCCTTAAAGCCTTGTGCGAACCGACTCCCGCCCTGCCTTCTCATTCCCTGAGTTTGGCCTATGGAGCGATGGCTAATTGACCACGAAAAGCCAAATAATTTAGGCTTTGCAAACGGGCCCCGGGTCTCAGCCGTCACGGACACTGTTGCCATTCTTAGTGCCCAGTGGTTAAGGCCAAGCAGAGGGGCCATGGTCTACACTCGCTGGGAGTTAACACAGGCCACCGCTGCCCAGGGACCCCCACTCCTGCCTCTGCCCACCCAGGGAGTTCCCGCCCCGCGCAGAGACCAGGCGAGCATCAGGCAGGAGTCAGAGACAACACAGGGCACAGCTCTGGGCTTCAGGGGGCTTATAAGGTAACTGCAGAGGCAGGACATGCCTGTAAGCGTCTAAGACGCACGCAGTTCTTTACGGGAGGTCACGCGGTGCCGTGGGGAGAGCTGGTTTCACTCAGGAGGCCTGGTTCTCTCTGCTCTGCTGTGGTCAATTCAGTTACTCCAGGAGGACCTTTCCACTATCCTGCGTGGGTGCGGAAAGCACTGGACAGGTCGATACAAGATCCCTCCCTCGCGTTCCCACAGTTCTGCACCCTGAGAGGTTTCACCCACTGAGTGGTGGCTGTGCAGGTGGACAGGTGGGTGTGCAGAGGCCCCCTCTACCTTCCTGGCCCGGCCCTGTCTCCAAGCTCGTCTGGCTGCAGCCCGCTTCGGGGGTCTCCTCCACCTCGAGTTAGGGCCCAGACCTGGTCACGCTGAGCGGACGGTGACACGTCCCAGCACCCACGTCCAGAACCAGGTCAGTGAGACCCGGCCGAACGGCAGCGGCAGGAGGTCCGGAAGCGGACTCAGCCCGGGAGCAGGTTGGGCTGGGATTTGCCGGGGCGGACGCTGGGAGCCCGACCTTCTGTATCCAGGGCTGGGGGGCCCCCCGCCACGGGCGGCTGCTGCCGGAGAGGGAGGAGGGGCGCCGTCCCCGGGCCTGTCTCCAGGCCAGCGCCCTCCCCCCTCAGGGAAAAGCAGTTCTCACTCTGACAGGCGGCGAGCCCAAAAATAGGGCTGCTGTGGCCGGAGATGCCCCACGTGACGTGAAAGGAGGAGAGGGCTGGCAGAAGTGGCAAAGCAGAACTTCCTGAACATGCACGGATGCTTTTTTCGCCTGGGCACAGACGAGCGGCCCCACAGAAACCGACGTGGTGCCGCAGACACAAGGGCAGGAAACCGACCACCGTTCTTTGGAACAGTACAGACAGCAGAGGTAACCCCATGGCTCCCGTGCCCTGGGAGCCTGGGGAGCAGCTCACTGCTCTTCTGCTGCAAATGTATGTAAAGCCCCAGCCCCGGCCGGGGTGGCGACGGGGCCGCTCAGACGGCCGCGGGGCTGTTCTCTGTGTAGCTGCCTCCACCAGGCTGTGGATTCCCCAGGCGGTCACAGGGGCGGGGGCCACGGTGGGTTCTAATGACTCACAGCGGAGCTGGGCCCTTTAGAGCAAAGGAACCCATTCAAGGAAACCCTCTGTGTATGTGAAATCGGGTTCCTTGGCAATTCAGGCTGGGGGGAGCCTGGGGGACGGTGAGGAGGTCACGCGGCCGACGGGCCCAGGCTACTTACTCGGGACCCCGGACACCAGCCGCAGGGGTCGCAGCACGCGGAACGCCCTGAGCGCCTTCACGTCGAATCCAGCCCCCTTCCCTCCCAGGGCGTTGGCCCCGTCGGCTTTGGTGGCTTGCTCTAAGATTGCACTGAAAAGCCTGCAAGAGAAGGAGAGAGGGGGCATCAGGACGTTCTGCCTGCCCAGCGGGGCTCCGAGTCCTCCGAGGGACGCTGGGAGGCGAAATGTGCGGGCACCTCCACCCACCATCAGTCCGGTGTGCGGGAGGGTCCGGGACCCCCATCGGATGACGGTCCCTCAGGGCAGGTCCCGCCTGCCCTGTGCTGGCATCGAGCGGGCTTTGCGGCACTGGCAGCCCAGGCAGGGCGTCAGGCAGGTGGAGGCTGCCGCCAGGGCCCGTGCCTCCGCCCTCCCAGCGTCCTGGCTCCACGTCCCAGCTCCTCCCGACGAGCCCCTGGCTTCGATCTGAGCCTGGGCACAGACGAGCGGCCCCACAGAAACCGACGTGGTGCCGCAGACACCAGGACAGGAAACGGACCACTGGCCTCGGACCCTGGCAACACCTGTCATGTTGGAGTGACGGGGACAGAGGTAACAGACACATGTTCCAGAGGGGACAGAGGAGCGTTCCAGACGGTTCTGTCCAACAGAAACGGTGCAAAGCACAGGTGTGGGCCGTGTGTGCAAGGTAGATTTTCCAGTAGCCACACTAAAAAAGTGAAAAAGGAACAGGCGAAATGGACGGTGAGGATAGATTTTATTTAATCCAGCATAACCAAAATAGGATCACTTCAGCTGGAATGAAGAGTTTTGTTTTGTTTTGTTTGTTTTGCGGTACGCGGGCCTCTCACTGTTGTGGCCTCTCCCGTTGCGGAGCACAGGGTCCGGACGCGCAGGCTCAGCGGCCACGGCTCACGGACCCAGCCGCTCCGCGGCATGTGGGATCCTCCCGGACCGGGGCACGAACCCGTGTCCCCTGCATCGGCAGGCGGACTCTCAACCACTGCGCCACCAGGGAAGCCCAGTAATAGAGTTTTTAGTGAGATGTTTGTTCCTCTGCGTTTTGCGCTACATCTTTGAGACCTGCTGTGTGCACTACACACACAGTGCATCTCGAGTGAGCGCTCAGGGGCCACCGCAGCTGGAGGGAGGGTCCTGTAGAAAGAACCCCTCCTGAGAAATTTTGCTGGAAAAAGGTAGGAGAAGAGAAAAGGTAGTTCCTGCAAGAGGGCGTGGAATCGTTTTGCTTGTTTTTAAATGAAATCATGTAATAGAGACAGACGATGGGCAGTAAAGAAGTGAGGGGACAGTGGCTGGAAGGGTCGTACCCCTGGTGGGCAGGAGGGCAGGATGCCCGCAAAGGGGCACGAGCCCAGTAGCCAGGACGGTTCATCACGGTCCCGGGGAGGGAGGTGCATTGTGGGTTCAGATGCAGGTGTGGGAACAGACGGAAGTCCTCTTCTGACTGCGCCTCTCTTCTCAGCGAATCAGGTAGCAAGCCATCAGCTGGAATGTGAAAGGGGAGGGAGTCCTGGAAGCTTGAAGGGTGAGGCAAAGGCATAAAGGGGTCGCAGAAGAAAGTGTGGTGTGAATGGAGCCAGGCCGTGCAGTACGGTTTCCAGGCACCCAGGGCCTCTGGGAGGAGGTGGTCATGAGGGGAAGTGACACATCGGCTCAGCCTTGTGCGTTTCTCTACCCGCCTCAAGGGCACAGCTCAGGTAGCAGCTGGTCGGACCGGGTCGGAGTTGGTGCTTTTGCAAGTGATCAAGGAAACGAAGAGAGAAGTAACAGCTGAGTGCAGACACAGGCGAGAGACGACCTCAGGGCAGGAGGAGGGCACCGTCGGAGTCCAGCGCCGGACGGAGGGAGCAGGAAGGATGGGTGGTATTTTCAGGAGAGCAGGAAGCTGGTCCGAGGCCATGGAGAGGATGTGGCTCGCGGTCATGGCGGGGATCCTGACTTCGACCCTGGGAGTGGGCAGCTGAGACAGGACAGAGTCAGGATCCCTGGGGAAGAAGACGTCAAGGAACCAAGAAGCTTGGGAGGCTGATGGCGGGACAGTGCGTGATGGAGAGGAGGAGCTGGCCAAGAGCTCGTGTCTCCACAGCCAAGGAGAGACTCAAAGGCGTGGGAGGACCACGACTTGGAGAAGCAACGGGTAGAGGGTCTGAGGACACAAGCATCAGAATTGGAGGGGTTGGGCTTCCCTGGTGGCGCAGTGGTTAAGAACCCACCTGCCAGTGCAGGGGACACGGGTTCGAGCCTTCATCCGGGAAGATTCCACATGCCGCGGAGCAACTAAGCCCGTGTGCCACAGCTACTGAGCCTGCGCCCTAGAGCCCGCGAGCCACAACTACTGAAGCCTGTGCACCTAGAGCCCATACTCTGCAACAAGAGAAGCCGCCGCAATGAGAAGTCTGCACCACAACAAAGAGCAGCCCCTGCTCGCTGCAACTGGAGAAAGCCCGTGTGCAGCAATGAAGACCCAACGCAGCCAAAAATAAAATAAATAAATTAAAAAAAAAAGAATTGGAGGGGCTTAGGGAGGAGGGGGGCGGTGGTCTGAAAGCAGAATAAGAGGAAGCAGGGCTCCTCTCCTGGCCTGCGAGCATTTGGAGGGGAGGGGCCGTATCTTGAGAGACGGCAAGGGCAGCAGGACCCGCGGGGAGAATGAGAGAGAGAAGGAGGGACCGGTGCTGGGGTTAGGGCAGCACGAGGCTCCCTGCTCTGGAATAAATCTGGTGAGGACCCAGCGACACCCGCTCCGTACTGATGTTTTCTCGACAGAGCTGAGGAGCTGGGACAAATCTTGCAAAGCGGAAATCTGGTATCTGGACTTTTACAGAACATGTTTGCTAAGAGCAGAAATGGGGAGGGATTGTGGGGAACACAGGGCACCTCGGAAAGGTTTCGGGAGGGATTAGAACATGCAGAGAATGTACGGGAATGGGAGTCTGGGATCCTGGGCCACCTGTGGGAACCGAGAAGAATATGGGAAAGGGCCCCGTGGACCATCTTTGTCTTTGTACCTAGAGACGTCCCACTGACTCATGGTCAGAAGAGCGCACTGGGTTGTGCCTAGGGCCAAGGAAGACGCCCAGGGAGCAGACCTGAACCGGGCCTGGGCAGCCTGGTCTTGAGGAACAGGCTGGGGCTTCTATGACCCCTGCCCCAGGGGGCTGGGTCTGGGAACGGGGAAGCTGCAGCTGGGGGCTTAGCAGAAGCTTAGACCCAGGCAGGGCCCAGCGGCGGGAGCTGGTCTAAACAGGGCTTTGCAAAACATGCTCCGGAGAGCCCTCGGGGACTTCTTGGGCAGCGAGGCCAGGGATGAGTGGCTTCCCTTTGGTCTGTTTTCCATGCGGGGACCCCGAGTAGCCTGTGTCTGCACGGTGGGTTCTGTGGCCAGACCACGTCTGATGTCCTGCCTGTTCTGTATTCCTTCACCCCAGCTCGGCAGTTTGACGGGTCCATGTGTTAGTTGGTGACACCTCCCATCCCAGGCAGAGGTCTCCAGGGTGGGGGAAGCGGGGTCCTTTCTCTGCAGAGAAATGTTCTTTCCATGGAAGCCTGGATCACAGAAACTTAGGACATGGACACCAGTTTGCAAGTCTGTTGAACAACATTCCAAATCCAAACCAGATTTGGTTCCTAGAACTTCCTGGAAGAAAGGAACACGCTTATCAACGTACAAGATGTTCACAAATGTTATTCGGGGAAGGGAACAGAGATTGAACAGCCATCCTCTCCTTTAACCCCTGAAGGGGCAGAAATTTCAGGAATGGGCCTCAGACGTGTTCTCAGCTTGCAGGGGCCGGCGTGTTTCTCCTCAGTCACACTTTGTAGAGGCGAAACCACTGCTTGGTGCCCCCCGGTGCCTAAGGGCCAGGGACCTTCTCCAGGCGGTGTGTCTGGCAGTTCCTTAGCTGGACGTTAGAGCTTGTCAGAGAGGACGATGGTCTCTAGAGGCCCTGTGAGCCGAGAGGCAGGGCCCCACATTGGGAGGGAGCTGAAGACACAGAGAGGCCCCTTAGGCTGGAGTAGACAGTCTGAGCAGGTGCATCTGCTGAGGGCTCCCGGGTGCCTGACGGGGGCGGAGGGAGGGCTCCCGGGTGCCTGATGGGGGCGGAGGGAGGGCTCCTGAGTGCCTGGCGGGGCTGTGGGGAGAGTTCCCGGGTGCCTGATGGGGGCGGAGGGAGGGCTCCCGGGTGCCTGATGGGGGCGGAGGGAGGGCTCCCGGGTGCCTGGCGGGGGCAGAGGGAGGGCTCCCGGGTGCCTGATTGGGGCGGAGGGAGGGCTCCTGGGTGCCTGGCGGGGGTGCGGGGAGGCCCCCCGATCGCCTGATGGGGGTGGAGGGGAGTAGCTCACAGAGGCTCTGAAGTCCTCCCACATCCATTCAGCAGCCCCATGTCCCCACTGTTCCGAGAAGACTCCTCCACCTCCGGAAGGAATGGGGCACGTGAGGGGAGGGCAATGCCTTGGCACCGGCCTCCTGGGTGGCAAGGCAGGGAAGGGAGAGGGGCCCTCAGCCCGGCACTCAGGCGGGCAAGCCCACCTCCCCCGGAGCAAGGCAGACTCCCTCTAGTTTGCAGGAGGGCAGAGGCTGCCCAGGAGGGGCCAAGGTGAGCAGATATTTCCCAGGAGACACGAGGAAGCAAAGGCACATCCGTGTAAGGGGTCGGGATGGGAGGGCACAGCTGAAGAGAGGTGGCTGGGCCACACCCTCCATGCGGGTGTGTCGTTTTCCGAGTTAGAAGGATGGGCTGAGTCTAGACTGGATGGAGAGCCCCAAAGACCAGCGCCTTGGAGAAGAGAAACCAGGTGCTGAATGTGGCCGATTGCGAGATCAACGGGAAAAAGCCAGAGGGTCATGGTGGACCACAAGCTGAGCCAGCGCTGGCATCGTAGCCTCCACGTGACAAACAGTCGAGGGAGGCACCCTTGGGAGAGTGCCGAGTCCGGACGCGTCCCTCTCTTCCTCAGCCTGACGGCCCGGGCCCGGGGAGACGTGGCTGGGATCTGGGCTGACCCACAAGCAGTCCGCTCGCGGCAGTCTCGGGAGGAGCCGGCTCCATGCAAGTGGGGGACGGGCCCCTGTCTGAGGTCCACCTGTGTCTCCTGCTTCCATCCCACGCAGAGGTGAGGCCACGTTTGGGGCAGAGCATCATATAGACCAATGCCAACTCAGCCCACAGACGGGAGAAGACTTAGCTTCTCTGCCCCAAGAGGCGCCTCTCCTCTCTGTTGGCCCCAGAAGCACCAGATCTCATTCCTTGGGCTCTTTCTGTGAGTGTGTGAAAGGTTCCCAGGAGACTCGGGCCTTGAGGGCGACGCTGAATTGAAAAGGATTTACATGTATCGGGAAGAAGCGCGTTAAAGGACTTTGCCACGGTTTGCTGAGTTAGTTCAAGGCATTTGTCAGTCACTCTGTTTATCCTGGAGTGAACAGAAGCAGCAAATCTCTCGCAGATCTGCAGCTTCACCCTGACATCCGCACGTGGCAGAGTCCAGAAACTTCCGTGTCCCTCATGCCTCCCAAGTGTCCCTGATGTTAATGCAAAGCGTGTCATGCTTGGCCAGGCAAAAAAGGACAGCGGCGAAAACTCGGAAACAGCTCCAGACGCCCGGAGACAGGGACTCGCTCCCAAATGGCCCTGATTTGCTCCGTCACTTCCTGCAGGAAAGGCCGGGCGCCCACGAGGCTCTGAGTAGGGCGCGCTCTGGGGAAGCCACCAGCACAACATCCTCCCGGGGCGGCTGGGAAGGGCCCCCTGGGGTAGGAGCCTAATGCCACGCTGACCTGACCCCGGAGGCTGCGGGGACAGCGAGGGAGTGAACGGCAGGTGGGCTTGAAGTAGCGCCAGGTCAGCCCCGAGGCTCGGGCACCCTGCCCTCCGCAGACGGACGAGTGACTGGAGCCTGGTCAGCTGTGTCTCTCGTGGCGCGTGCGGGTCTCTTTGTACAAACATTCCACAGAGAATCTTTTCCTGAAGTTACCGATGCCTTGATAAGGAGATCGTCACTTCCAGGGTTTCCTGAAGCTTCCTGACGCCGCTTTGTTTCTGAGCGTAGGCTGACTTGGCCTCTGCAGCAGAGCGGGTGGCCCCGTGCCCCCGGCCCTTCCTAGTCCCACTGTCCGGTCCCGGCAGCCGCCGAGCCAGGACCCTGCAGAGGTGCAGGTGGGTGTCCCGGCTCCCGGGTGCCAGCCGCCTGCCCACCCAGCCTAACCAGACACACCCGGCCACACCGCAGGGGAGGCGCCCAGGGGCTGCTGTGCCGGGTGAGGCCCAGAGGGAGACCTACAGCTGGGGCGTCTCCTTGACCGCACAGAGGCCCCTGGGCTCCACCGGTGCGCACGCGTGTGTGTGTGCGTGTGCGCATGTGTGCGTGTGCACGCGTGTGCAGGTGGGAGCGGTGGCCGGCGCTGCTCCAGGTGACGCTCCTCTCCCTTTGGAGACAGTCTGAATCCAAAGTGATGTTTAATAGATCCTCTCGTCTGGCCTGAAGCCCAGGGCCCTTGTGACCAGAGACACGGATACGGATGGGAAGGGGCCGGTACCGGGCGAGGGTGGCGGAGGGGGGGAGGGGTGGCTGTACTCACCCGACAACCACAATGATAAAATCCAGCAAGTTCCAGCCGTTGCGGAGGTAAGCGTTGGGGTGAAAGAGCAGCCCGTAGGCTACGACTTTTAAAAATGCTTCCACAGTAAAAATGATGAGAAAGAGATACTCCACCCGTTCCTAGGAAACACAAGTAGAAGAGAGAGAAGGAGTCATTAGACTGGGGATTTGGAAAATTCTGACCCAGCAGGTCCCCCAAGGTGGTGGAGGAGAAGGGGGCCCCTCCACGGTCGGATCAGGGGGACACCCCCAGGCCACATCCCGAGCCCCACGGTCCATCCCACAGGAGAGCTCCGATCCACTGGGCAGGAAGGGGGTTTTTAGTCTTCAAATGTTAAAATGCAGAAATTAGGGTGGTGAAAAATCGCACATCTTTGAGAAACATCTCAGTTCATCAGTGAGCAGTTCCTCGTACTTCTCAGAAGAGAACTCATGATGCCTTCTCTAAGGGGACCCAAGGATGCCGGGATGGGAGCTGGTGCTGAGAAGGGTTGAGACAGAAGGGCAGGGGAAGTGCCACAGTTCTGAGTCACCAACCCTGAAGCTACAGCCGGGGTCTCTGTACCCGGCCACCAAGAAGCAGAGCATGCAAACCTCCGCCGGCTGCTGAAACAGAGGCAGCTGCCCACGTGCGCTGACCCCGACCTGCGAGCCCTCTTCCGTGAGGAAACAGAACTCTCTGTCCAAAGAGCGAGACCGGATCCGCAGGGACCCCAGCATTGCCAGGATGAGGGCGGGCACTGGGTGGTGGAGGGGCGGTGCTATTCCGCTCTCCACACTCTGTCCTCTCCAAGAGGGCTCTGCTGTGGGATGTGGCCCTGTCCCTGGAGCCCACGCTCGGCAGGACTGACTCCGGCTGGCTGGAGCCGACTCAGGGCTGATTCACCGGCACCCCACCCTCCACAGCAGCCGCTCTCCCACGCTGCCCCCGGTGCAGAGCCTTCAAGGCCCCTCAGGCAGGGGCGGCCGTGGCCTTCACACACAGGTGCTTTGCGCTCGTCTCCGTGGGAGCGTCCAGGAAGCTCCCACCTCAGACCCCAGACCCGGCTTCTCCCCCTCCGCAAGTCAGGAGGGGCTCACTGAAGACCCCAGGTCCCACGCCCACCGTATCCCTAGAAGGCATACGGCCTGCCGCCCACCCTGCAGGGAGGTCAGGCTGGTCCCAGCGCCCCCCGTGCTCTGCCCATCTGCTCTGCCCACCCTCCCCAAACCCTGCGACATTGAGCGCGTGCCGGCCTCACCCAGCCCAGCTCAGGACGAAGTCTGGGGACACAAAGTTAAAAAGGGAAGAGCCCCGGGCCCCACCCAGACCTACTGGAGGAGATCTTCTGGCCATGGAGCCTGGAAGTGCACATTCCAGACCATTCCCCGGGTGTCTCTGAAGCACCTGACGTTTAGGAACCACTGGTCCACGCGCTGAGAGAGGCCCAGACAAGCGGCAACCAGGGGAAGGGGATGGAGGGGGGGACTCCACCAGCCTCTCCGAGGCAGGCTTGTCCTCACCTCCCACCCATTCCGTCATCTTGAAGTTGGTCTGGGACGTGGCTTCCCGGGGGTCTGCGACCCAGGAACAAACGGCAGTGCGTAGGAACTCTGGTCTTTAAAAAGCAGGTGATGTTGGATAAAAATGTACATCAGGACCTTGTTGAAAGGGAATGCATGTTCCAAAAGGGCGCGACACACCTGAGGACGACTGCGGAAGGTGAGCGGTCCAGCCACTCAGCCCCCGCCCCCGAGACCATTCAGAGCGCCCACGTTTAGCCCCAGCTGACAGGGCCACCTCCTCTGCACCCCCAGAAACCTCTGCGGAAATTCACGAAGTTGGAGCAGGGATGAGAAGGGAAACAAAGGCAAGCTGGGTACCCATCTGTGTCGGGCTTTCATGTGTTCGCCTGCGCGCCAGATGCACTCACCCCACCAGCCTGCATCAGTCACACGTCACTGGTGAGGCACAACCAGCTGAGTCCCTGGACACGATGCTGGAGAGCCCTCTGGGTCGTCTGCACAGTGAGCTTTCTGGGACAGGTAGCAACCCAGCTCGGAACACCCCTTCCCGCGGCAGGGAGGACAGCCATACCCCAGGGCTCCGAGCGTCCTGGCGTCTCAGACAACTCCTTAAACAGCGGCACCCCCAGCCCCGCCCGACCGGCACCAAGCAGTGTGTTTACCCCCTCATCTGCGAGGCTGCCTTCCCTTCCTGATTCCTCTATGAAAAGAGAAAGCCACGGGGGAGGAGGGGTCCCGGGTCCCTCCACTGCCGTGCAGGCTCACACCGCAGCCCCGGCGCGTCCTAGACCTGCTGCACCTCCTGTGAGATGGAGGACCTGGGGACGTGTGTCTTCTCTTGTTGACCCTAGGCCTTTGTAAGGTTCCCCCATGAGGCCCACTCCCTAATCTACAGCATGTGACATAACAGGTGGAGACGAGAAGGAACCACGGGCATGGCAGAGAGTCCTCCACTCAGCCGTTCACGGACATGTTTATGTGCTGGAGATTCAAAAGAGAAAGGGCTCAGAAACTGACCTCCAGGAGCTCTGGGGACAATGGGGACAGATGGACAGAGTCCAGTACAGCAGGTAAGCTGTGCCCTGGAGGGAAGGCTGGGAGGATGGAGAGCTGTCAGCTGAAGTGGGTGGGTCAGGCATCCGGTGGAGAGAGAGGTAAAGGGGGGGAAGTGTGGAGGCCGTGGCTGGGGAGGGGACGGGCTGGAGAGGTGGGCCGGAGCAAGGGGACCAGGGGCTCTGGGGCCAGGCCTGGACACTCGGCTTCCGTTCTGAGGAGACGGCGGCCCTGCTGTGGTGTGCACTGCCATCTGGCGCTGTCACGATGGGGCAATCGGGCGGGGGTGGCCCACTCAGAGATCGTGGAGGCCTGAGCCGCGGCCGAGACGGGGGACTGGAGATGAGCAGGGGGACCTGGGACACAGAAGGCGTGTGATTCGCTTTCCGGCTGCACGTGGGGGTCGGAGAAGAGGCAGGGAAAGAAGGGCGCGGCCCCCCCGGGGTTTCTAACCCGGTGACTGTGGGTGGAGGACCCTCTCGCTGCGGTGGGGCCTTGAGGAAGAGGAGGGGTCCGCGTTCTGTACTCAAGGCGGAGCTCCTGGACTTGGACGTAGAGGTGGGCTCGCAGGGGCGGCTGGACAAGGTGGCCCTGGAGATCGTGTGGACCGGAGGAGAGCTGAGGCTGGGGTCCATCCCCTACGGGACGACCTCAGCCCAAGGGAGTGCTTCCGCGTCCTGGGAATTGTCTCCCAGGAGAAGTGACAGGGTCCTGCTTAAAGCCATGGGGTCTGAGAGATAAAGGACCTCAGAGGTTATCTAAGTAACCTCCCGGCGGAAAGACTAGGACACTGATGAGATAAGGCCTGGCGGGTACACGTGGAGCATGCAGGATGAGCTGGACTTCCTGACCGAGGCCCAAAGTGCGTTCGTTTCTTTGCCTCCCGGGCCCCGCTGACCCCCTAAGACACGAGTGGGTCGGACTCCTCAGTACGAGGTTTAAGGGTCTGAGACAGAACTGAAGAGGGCCCAGGAGCCAGGAAGAAGGGTCCGGACAAGAACCCAGGGAAGGAGCAAGGGCCTGTGGTCACCAAGTCTGGGGCACAGTCACCTGTGAGGTGGGTGAACGCGGGTGTGCACGTGTGTAGCACCTCTTGTGAGCAGTGCTGTATTCACTCTAACGTTAGGGGCACGGGTGTCCTTACAGAATGAATTCCACCCCTCTCTTCAAAGCCAAAAAACGAACAAGAAAACGTAAACAAGTGAAACAGCTTGGTCATCCTTTCAAAACACTGTGTGTTGCCATAGAAACGTCCGGGGGTGGAGAACAGTGCAGCTGTGGAAGCCGTTCTCCGGCCGGCTGATGTCCGGGTGCCTCTGGCCTCATGGGTTCACATTCCTCATGGCCTCCTCGGGCCTGGTTCTGGGGGTCCCAGAGCCCTGAGAACGCACCGAGGTCCAGCACAGGACCCGCCGTTTCTGTGATCTCGGGAACCCCCGGCAACTCTGGAAGCCACCCTGGGGCAGCCTGATTCCAGGCCCCACTGTGGGTCGAGGTTGAATAGGCTGGAGGAGGCATGAGGACAAGGCTGGGTCGCGCCAGACGCAGCCACGCACAGCTGCGGGTGGGGGGCGAGGGGACGCCCAGGGCTCCCGAGGACCCTCCGCTGCAGCCGGCTGGAGTGGGGACCTCGCCGCTCAAGTGGTTCCATCTCTTCCCTTTCCCAGCACCTCCCCTTCCCTCCCGACAATATTCCCCAACCCCGCCCGCCCCGCCCCGTGCGTCCTTTCCCCAACCCCGCCCGCCCCGTGCGTCCTTTCCCCAACCCCGCCCGCCCGCCCCGTGCGTCCTTTCCCCAACCCCGCCCGCCCCGTGCGTCCTTTCCCCAACCCCGCCCGCCCCGTGCGTCCTTTCCCCAGCCCCGCCCACCCCGTGCGTCCTTTCCCCAACCCCGCCCGCCCCGTGCGTCCTTTCCCCAGCCCCGCCCACCCCGTGCGTCCTTTCCCCAGCCCCGCCCGCCCCGTGCGTCCTTTCCTTGTCACCGTGTCCCCATCCCTCCCCTCTCCCCGCTCTCTCCTTAGGGCCGCCACTGGCACCCGGGCCCACATCCACTCCCAGGTTTGACCCACTGAGGGGATTCAGAGGAGGGAGCGCCTCGGTTCCCAGGGGTCACGAGGTCTCCCGGATGCCTGTGGGCTGTGAGGCCCTGGTGGGCACAGGCCGTCAGAGCTTTCCGCTCTCCTCACGTCCACACGTCCTGCCCTTCACCCGCACTGTAAGCCTCTTCACGGCAGACTCAGTTATCTGTGGATGGTAACAATCCTGATTCTGACACCGAATGGCTCTGTGTCTTCGGGAAATCACGCTACCTCCCTGGTCTGTTTCTCATCGGTAGAAGAGCTAGTTAAGCATGAAAAAACAAAACAAAACACGATGCTGCTGAGAGCCCTGGGCTCCCCAGGGCTGCTTTGGGCGCGGGTACAGGTCGGGGGGAGGCTGACAAGGTGGGGCTTCCCCCCTGCCCCCGCCTTGAACCAGAGCGTGGCCACTTTAACCCGAGGACCCTACACGGCTGACTCCAGTCTGGGGAACCCACAGGATGGGGTGTGGAGAGAGAACACACGCGAAAGGGCGCAGCCGTCGCTTCCTGACTCGCCCGGGTGACCTGCTGGCTTCATATCCTGGGCTCTGCCTGAGATTGTACTGGAGAAGAGGAATGAGTGCTTTTTTTTCCCCTGGTTTTCTTAGAACTTGGAATACCACTTCCAAAGTCTCTCCAGAGTCCTCTGTCAAGCTCGTCCCTGGTCTGTGCGCAGCTCTGCACAGGCATAGCCGATTCCCAAACGTGGAGAGAACACAGAGTTCCTGCCTTGCTGTTCTGAGGATCCCTATAAACACAGACAGGTTTGATAATGAAAAATCCTTCATTAACGGGACTATGACTGCGTGTGCTTTAGGAGAACACGACATTCCCTCCTGGTAAGGGAAGCCGGTGCCAGGCGACAGCTCCCCGGACCCGGCCATCAGGGAGCGCCCGCCAGGTCTGTTCACGTATGCACGCTCGTGTCTCTTCAAGCATGCATGTTTCTGCACACGTGGTGCAGCTGGGCGACGCCCACCGTCTGTGTTAAACAGCATGTACCTGCTCTGTAACAGACCAGCTGTGGAAATTCACACTCAGAGAGCTTTCCTTCCCTCTGCGGCTGAAGGACTACACAGAGTGTGGTGAACACACGCACAGGATACTAGTCAGACCTGAGAAGGAATAAAGTTCTGACACGCGCTGCAACACGGGTGAGGGCTGAAAACACTGTGCTGAGAGAAGCCAGTCCTCAAAGGACAGGGATGTATGATTCCACTTCTGTGAAACACCCAGAACGGGCAAATTCACGGAAACTGTAGATTAGAGGTTCCCAGGGCTGGAGGAGGAGGGAGCCGTTTCGGGGAATGAAAAGTTGCAGAAACAGCGGTGATGGCCGCACAACGTCGTGAGCGTAATTCATGCCACTCAAGTGGACACATTAAAATGGTTAGAACGGCAAATTTTGTTATCCTTATTTTCTCACAAAGGGAAAAAAAGGAAGCGTTCCTTTGGATGTTAAAGATTTTCTAACCATCAAGGGTCTTCATCTAAAGCTACCTGAGGCCACGGTTGAACCTGTATCAGCTACCCCCTCCCCGGGATCACGTGTCAGGAAACCGCCAGGACAGCTGCTTGTCCAGAGAGCTGGTGGAAGGCTGGGGCCCTGGGATGGGGCACGAGGCGGTGGGCGGGAGGCGGCTGCAGGCAACGCCTTCAAGTCCACCATGTTTCGAGGCAGGCCCTTCCCAAGGGCCTTATGGTGGTGCAGGCGGTCTGGCCTTAACACCCAGGACTCCTGTAAAGGATGGAAGGGCTGGACAAAACCACGGGATACCTAAGAGCAAAGCAGCCTCGGAAAGGACAGTCGCCTGTTTGTCGAGGCTGGTGGCCCTGGAGGCTGAAACTCTGCCGGGTCGCTGGTCTCACAGGGGCTCAGCCCAAAGATCCGGAAGCTCTCCTCCCGCACAGCTTGCTCTGCCCTCGCCCGTGACGCCAGGTGGCCGCGACTCACCCACCTGTGAGACGCTCAGCTCACGTCTCCTCTGGAGGCTGGCCTTGCCCCCCTGGGAGGGTCAAGCGGGCGGCTCAGATGTCCAGGTGCCGGCCTGCCCCTCGCCAGCCCGTCCCCCAGACGGCATCTCTGCCCGTCCCCGGGGCCCCTCCCTGGGCTGCTTCTCAGCTGTCAGCCCCCAGGGCAGACCTGGCCTGCCTGCGTGCTCGCGGTGTCCTGCACCGTCGTCACGGGCTGCTGAGCCGCCCCTTGGAGTTCACGGGTGGCCACGTGCCCCTCCCCAGCGGGCAGCACAGGCTATCAGGGCGCGGCCGGTCCCCCCTCTCCCAGGACGTCACTGGCTCCGGGACATCACCTTTGCTTTGGGTAATGGAGCAGAGTGGTGACAGGTGTTCCCACTCAGACCTGAAGTGCTTCTGGGGACCAGGGGGCATTTGCTTAATGACCTGTGGCTAGTGTGTGGTTTCCCAAACGGATGCGGCCGTGGCCTTAAAACTCTCCTAAACGCCCACCTTCTTGCAAGGAAGCAGACCAGCTCGCGGCACAGGGGGGCAGACGCCCTTTTCTGCCTGTCTCCGCGGCTTGTCCTCCGCCCGCCCCCATCGCTGTGTGGGTGTTAAGGCAGCTTCCTCACTGGTCTTACTGGCATCCGGGCTGATTCTCTGCCTAACCACCTCCCCCCGTGCCCCCCCGCCCCTGGCCTGGGATGGAGTCTCGCCTCCATGGCCTGGCTCCCAGGTCCCGGTGGAACCCACTCGTCCCTCTGGCCCCGTATCCGGCCAGCACCCCGTGCTCCAGCCACGCCGGAAGGCTCACCACGCGCGACCCAGACGGGCGGTGAGGGCACCCCTGCCAGGCCGGCCTTTCTCCACCTGCAAGGCCTGCCCCTCCCCTGGTCTGGACGTCTTACCCTCCCCGGCCCCCCACGGCCCACCACTCAGTGCAGGGCCCTCTGCAGACACGATTCGAGCACTTACGACAATGTGTGTGTTTTCTGCAAGCTCGTCCCCTTGGGGACAGAGGCCTGCAGGGCGGAAGCAGGCCTCTCTGTCACCTTGGGTAGGAGGTGTCTTTAACTGGAGGGCAAAATGACAGAGGGAAAGGGCTTTGGAGCCAAGCTGTTTCCCCGTGACGAGCCGCGTAATCTTCCCAGCTGTGGCCTTGTCACCAGGAAAGTGGGAAGCTACACGACTCCGGCGACTTGGGGATCAGGAGTCATAGTACGCACTGGGATGGCTCAGCTGCCATCGCGGCTCTGCATCGAGCATGGCCCCCGGCTCTGCCCCGGCTCTGCGGCAGGTGCAGCGGGGGTTCCGCAGGCGTCTGTGGGGCTCACGCCCCCTCCAGGCAGCTCTGTGTATCCCCAGAGGTCCCGCCTGGGCCACTCTCCAGCGCCCAGAGCACCAGCCCTCTGCCCGCCCCCTCTTCCCTCCTGCCCACATGGGCCTCCAGGACCCTCAGCAGGTAGCATGACCCATTTTCAAGCTACTTCTGAGCCTCTTGACTTCAACACAAACTGGAGCCCAAGGCCTCACGTGTGTTTTCTATTATTGACACAACTTCACAACCAAACCAGAAACTTCTCTGAGCCCGTCTGCCAGGTTCCGGGCCTTCTGAATGCTCCTGACCCCGACCCCCAGCCCTGGGTCCACAGCCGAAGGGACCCCAGCCCCCCAGCCGCGAGCCTTTCCCTGGAGGCTCTGGGAACCCCACAACCCTTTGCCTCCTGAAGCGACTTATCTCAATGGCCTGGACGAGGTGACCGACGACAGCAGTGCCCATCGGGAGCGAGAGCGTGGGTTCAGGAGGGTTGAGGACCTGCGGTCACTTCCACAGCGAGAGCGCAAGGGGTGGGACATTACAGTTTATGAAGAGCCTTCCATTTTATGTTGAGCGTCACGACCACTTCATGAAGCAGGAAGGCAGGTAATTTCTTCTCCTCTACTTCTCTCACCCCACTTTCTTTTCCTCCTCACACCACCCCCATCACCATCACCACCATCTCCTCCACCCCCAACACCATCACCACCGTCTCCTCCACCCCCATCACCATCACCACCGTCTCCTCCACCCCCAACACCATCACCACCGTCTCCTCCACCCCCATCACCATCACCACCGTCTCCTCCACCCCCATCACCATCACCACCGTCTCCTCCACCCCCATCACCATCACCACCGCCCGAGCACAGCTCCCCGCCCAAGCCTCCTATAGTGCCACCGCCCTCTCCATCTCCCTGTCCCCAAGACACCATTCCCTTGAGGCATTTTTAGCCAAGACGCCAAACATCCAAGGAGGAAGAAGCGAATCTGTCTCACGCAGGTGAAAATAGCCGGTCCCCGCCCTGGGCCTCTGCCTCCCTCCCACCCTCCCGCCCCCACCTTTCCTTCGTGGCTCCTCCGCCCCTCCAGCCATCAGCCCCCGGCTTCCCCTCCGTCCCTCTCAGAACTTCTCCCTCCACCTGAGGGACGGGCACCGTCCACAGGGTCACACAGCAGTTCAGCTAATTGGCTATTTCTTGCGAACTGCTTAAAAGGTGTGCAGACCCACTGAAAATGGAAAAACACAGAGCCGTGAACATCCACCTGTGACGCTGATGAACGCACCCCAGCCCTTGCGGGTGTGGATGGGGCGTCTCCTGACCTGTGCGGACCCACAGAGGGAGGCCAGGTACCCAGGAAGGGCCAACATCCCGAGTGAGGGCACAGCGCAGAGGGCTTGGTCCCCTCCCCCAACCGCGGAGCCCATGAGGGCTGCGATGGCCTAAATACAGTCCTCGTGCCGCTACGTCCCCTGCTGGAAGGATGTGAGGGGAGGAGGGAGGAGTTTCAGCTCCCAGCTCGTGTTCTCGCGGTGCCAGGAGGCAAAACACCTCCCCAAACACGGGCTTCATTGTTCCTGCTTTTCTGCTTGCTGCCTCTGACTTGCGGACAGAAATCGTACGGCAGACGGGACAACGGAAGCTGGGGTCACAGACAGACCCCGGGTCCCGGTGCCTGAGAAGAGTCCCCGTCACGCCGGTTACAAGCTGGTTACCATGATGTCGACCACCAACACCACCAATAACCACAAGAACTAATGTCACCCTGTGTGTTCTCAATCCCGACCCTGATCCCAAGTCCCTTGCACGAGTTACCGAATTATTTTCTTCCTTCGTCACAACATCACGATGCCGGCAGATCAGTCCTCCCCGTGAATCAGGAGGTTGAGACGCGGAAGGCAGGTCCGCTCGCCCAGACCACACAGACTCTAAGAGCCGTGGCGGGGCTGCACCTCGGGCCCCTGAGCCCAGAGCGCTGGCCCTTAACGTCAGCTTTAACTTTTTCATCCATAGAAGAAGCAGCATGGAAACAGCCTGCGTCGTGTGCTGGTGTCCACGTACGTGGACGTGCTCTGTAAACTGCAAAGTGCTGTGGAAATACTGGCGGGCATCACCCCAAAGCTTCTCTTTGGGGCAGAGAGAACCATCTCATAAAATCAGCGCAGGACCACAGAAGCTCAGGGGAGGAAGGGGGCTCCAGTGTCCCGCAGGGTGACGTACACTCGACACTGGATTAGACTCACAAAACTGAGAGGCCTCGTGAGTGACCTGGCTCAGGGTTAGATAGAAGTGACACCCCGAGATGACCGGAGCGGTGCTGGGTGCAAACCCCCATCTCCTGACCTGTGTCCGGTGCTCAAGCCGCCCCCCACCTGGGCCCCCCCAGCAGACACCGCCCAGCCATCACCATGAACTCACCTGCTGACCCACAACATGACCTCAGCACCCCTCTCAACACAAGGACCATCAACGCATCGGTGCTGACTTACAACCTGTACCCTCCCCGTGGGATGCACAGGGTGACCATATAGTTTACCCGTCAGACAAGGGCAGCTTTGAGAGTGACTAATTAGTGGGGACACGGGGGGTGATCACACGGGGGTGATCCCAGGGGAACTAGAGACTGTAGTCACCCTAATTATACCTCAAGGAGGTTCCCAAAGCGCCCACCTGCTCCTTGTAGGTAAACCGACCTGAGGAAGCTTGGGAGCGTCTTCCTACTGGACGGGGCGGGTGGGGGGACTTGGGGGAAGGAGACAGTCTTGGTGAGAAAGGACAGGGTCCGCCTCGGGGTCACAGTCGTGTCTGCAGAGGTGCCACGACCACGGGGTTACTCCCGCGCCCCCGGGGTCCCCCTCCCGCCCCGGCGGCACCGGCTCAGCACCCTCACGTGAAAGCACGTGTCCGCGATCCCCTGCTCCGGCTCCACCCCGCCCGCTCCTCGCGGTGAACGATCGCCTGCGCGGTAGTTTAATGAGCCGTTCGGGCGTCTCGTGGAGGCTGAATCACCTTGTTTACTCATCGGTAATTAACTCGGCAGCATCTAATGTCTGTTTGGGGAGATTTATGGGCATTTTCTGTTTCTAGGTGACGAAATTGAAAAATGAGTCTAATTACTGATGGATTTGCCCAAGAAGAGAACCAGAGAACGGTATTTCACTCACTGCCAAGTTCACTGCGCCTTAGCACGGCCATGACAGGGGTGAATGACAGGAACGCCAGGGACCGCCCAAGACCATCCTCTCGGACAACCCTGTTTCCTAAGGGGAACCCCATTTGTCCCTCAAAAAAACCACTGCTACTAAGGGGTTTTTAGAGGATGTGACACTTCCGGTATGGAAGGTTCTGACCGGGTGTGGCCTCTAAGCTGCTTTGTGATGTGAGCTTAGTAAGTCATTTTATATTCTTCGACTTTACATTTTCTCGTTTATGAAGCAAAGTTTTCAAGTCATCAAATTATTGGGCTAATGAGCAGATGATCCCATAAAAATGGTTGCAAGCTGGTTAACAGAAAAATATCACCATCGCGGCATGTTTTATAAACATTTAGAAGTTCCCTGTCAAGCGTTTTGCTCAGTGTTACATTTCCGGAACCTGCAGGTTGGGAGGATGAGAGAAATGCTCTGAGCATTTTCTTCCAAGGCAGATGGAAGCATCTTCCTGGGGTGCTCACTCTGTCAGTCTCCAGAGAGCGCTTACCTTTGTGGCAACTGAGCGATTTTAGTCTCATCCAGGATCTGGCTGAAGTAACAGTGTCTCCTACACTTTGGGGATCGGGTGGGACGGGGGTCTTAGCGCATATACCTCGCTCCAGAACTGCTCAAGGAGCTCCCCACCCAGGGCTTCCCTGGTGGCGCAGAGGTTGAGAGTCCGCCTGCCGATGCAGGGGACGCGGGTTCGTGCCCCGGTCCGGGAGGATCCCACATGCCGCGGAGCGGCTGGGCCGTGAGCCACGGCCGATGAGCCTGTGCGTCCGGAGCCTGTGCTCCGCAACGGGAGAGGCCACAACAGTGAGAGGCCCGCGTACCGCAAAAAAAAAAAAAAGAGCTCCCCACCCAAAGGCCCTCCCATCCTCACAACGATCGTCAGAAACGATGTATTTTCTGCAGGTGAGGAGGCCCAGGGGTTCGGGGAAGCGGGCCAGGGGTCTCGCCCCGAGTCCCACGGAAGGCCCAGTGGGGAGCAGACGGTGTCCGCTGGCCGGACCTCAGGCTTCCGTGTCTCAACGTTCTCAGGGGTGGTCCAGAAACCTGCCAAGGAGGCCTGCGGGTAAGTGAACAGTCACCTCGCTCCTAGTTTACAGGATACACTGAGGGCCTTGGTGACCCGGGTCCCAGCAGTGACCCTCTCCTCCACGTGGCCCAGCCCACCACCGCTTCAGGGCTGAGACCCCAACTGGGTCGAGAGGCCTCTGCTTGGGGTGAGGCATGTTGCTTCTTTGGGCCTCAGTTTTCTAATCTGTAAAATGAATGCCCCTTCCCCTCCTCTGCCCGGGCTATGAAAAATCACGTAGAGAGTTTGGTGTGCAGTTTATACGTGTGTTTCCCTGGGGTCCACAGACCATAAGGGGCCCTGGGGAGTGAGGAATCCCTCAGGTCCTATGAGTGGCTCTGACTCCCATGGCAGGTGCCAAGTAATCAAGGCCTTGCCTCCCCTGCTCTGAATGGACACGTGCCTGGCTGCCACCAGCCTGACTCCCACCTTGTCCTCTGGCCTTGTTGTGTTAGTTGAGGCTCAGGGCACGGTGGTTAGGAGTCCCGTCTCTGGAGGGAGACCACCTGATTTTAAATCCAGGTGCTGCCATAAAGATCAGAGCAGAAATAAATGAAATGGAGAATTAAAAACAGTAGGAAAGGCCAATGAAGCTAAGAGCTGATTCTTTGAAAAGATAAACAAAATTCATAAACCTTTAGCCAGACTCATCAGGAAAAACAGAGAGGACCCAAATCAATAAAATCAGAAATGAAAAAGGAGAAGGTACAACCCCCATACCACAGAAATACAAAGCATCCTAAGAGACGACTATGACCAACGCTATACCGATAAAATGGACAACCTAGCAGAAATGGAAAAATGCCTAGAAAGGTACAGTGTCCCAAGACTAAACCGGGAGAAACAGCAAATATGAACAGACCAATTACCAGAAATGAAATTGCATCAGTAATTTAAAAAACTCCCAACAAACAAAAGTCCAGGACCTGATGGCTTCACAGCTGAATTCTACTAAACATTTAGAGAAGACTGTTAACACCTGTCCTTCTGAAACTATTCCAAAAAATTGCAGAGGAAGGAATGCTTCCAGAATTATTCTATGAAGCCACCGTCATCCTGAAACCAAAACCAGACAAAGACATCACATAAAAAAGAAAATTACAGGCCAATATCACTGAGGCACATAGATGCAAAAATCGTCAACAAAATATTAGCAAACTGAATCCAACACTACATTAAAAGGATCATAAGCCACTGTCAATTGGGATTAATCCCAGTGATGCAAGGATGGTCCAACATCCACAAACCAATCAGGATGATTCACCACATAAACAAACTGAAGAATAAAAACCATATGACCATCTCAATAGACGCAGAAAAAGCTTTTGACAAAACTCAACATCCACTTATGATAAAAATTCTCCACAGTGTTGGTAGAGAGGGAACATAGCTCATCATAATAAAGGCCGTATGTGATAAACCCACAGCTAACATCCTACTGAACAGTGAAAAGTTAAAAGCACCTCCTCAAGACAAGGGTGTCCACGCTCGCCACTTTTATTCAATAGAGTATTGGAAGTCCTAACCATCGCAATCAGACAAGAAAAAGAAGTAAAAGGAATCCAAACTGGAAAGGAAGAAGTAAAGCTGTCACTGTTTGCAGATGACATGATACTACAGATAGAAAAGCTTAAAGACACTGCCAGAAAACTACTAGAGCTCACCAATGGATTCAGTAAAGTGGTAGGATACAAAATTAATATACAGAAGTATATTTGTAATAACTTTAGATGGAGTATAATCTTAAAAAATTGTGAATCACTATTACTCCTGAGACTAACATAATATTGGACATCAGCTATACCTCAGTTTAAAAAAATAAAATAAAAACTTAAAGAAAGTGCTAGAGAAGAAAATTGGAAAACGGAAAGGAGGAAAAAGGCAGAATAGGCAGGAATAGAAGACACACGGGAGCAGGAAAGAAAAGTGCGACACTGCTAGGGTTCATTTACGCCCTGAGACGTCCAGGGTTAAGGTTCCCGAAGCCATGCCTATGATGCCCAGGTGTCTGCCCACAGAGGGCGTGTGCACGCGTGTAGCAGGAGCCCAGGGTGCACATGGGGGGGCGTGTCCAACACACCCGGGAAGAGGGGCTTGTGGGGTGTGAGTCTTGGGTCCTCCTGGAAGAGTCGACCATTTGTCTATGTTCTACGCAGAAAGCAAGCCAGTGACCCAGCACCTCTGCCCAACCACAGCCAGGGTCCCACTGACCTCTGACCCCTCTGGTCAGAAGTCCCCATGAGCACGCAGCCGGCGAGAGGTCGGAGTACCAGCAGGCTCTGCCCTGGGGTGAGCGCCCTCCCCCGAGTCACCGCTCCCCACTGCTGTCCTCTCCTCCCGCCCACAGCGTCTGTGGAACTGACTCCATGCACTGGGCCGGAATCAGGCTGTGGTCCAGTCAGACGCCGGGCCCCGGGGACCTGAGTTCTGATTATGTCCACCGACATTTACTACCCTGGGGCCGCAGATGCAGAAGCAGCGCCCCTGCCTGCCTGGGGCATTCAAGCCCGGGGCGGGATCAGAAGGGACAGAGGTCATTGCAACACGACGAGTCCCTTCAGCCGGGAGGCTCGGGGACCCCTCCCTGACACCAGCTAGACACAGAGGGCAACTCAGCCTCCTCCACACTCCAGGTTCCAGGCCGGACCCTTGCACCACAGACCACGTGGCTTCTGTGATCCCAGAAGAGCTACGAGCATCTCAGAGGACACGGGCTTTCCCCTGAGACGGTGGGTCCGGGCGGAGCTGCCGTGGTGACACTCGCACCCCCTCTGCGGCATCTACGCCCAGGTGAGCAGCCCGGCACAGGTAAGCAGAGTCGTCACCACAGGGAGCCGGTGTCCTTCCCGGAGTTTACACGCGACTTAGTCCTTGACCATCTAGGAAACCCCCCACTCCCAGCTGCTGCTCACCAGGGCCCTGGACGGCGTGTCAGGCTTTCTAGGGGAAGCGCTGGAGTGGTGGAGCCCCGCGGGGTGAGGAGAGAAGGAGGCCCTTGGGCGCCCGCCACGCGTGATGTGGTGAGTCAGCGCGCTCCGGTCCCAAGCGGCTGGTGCCGTACCGCCTCTCATCACGGTGAGGCTCAGAGGAGTCAAGCAGCCAGTCCAGGGCCCACGGGGACTCAGCGCCGGGCGCAGGGCTTGAGCTCCGCCTCTGACTCAGTCCCACTGCACGGCCCTCAGTCGGGGTGGTTTCATGTCCATCACTGTCTCCACGGGAAATTCGATATTCAAGTAATGGCCGATCAGGCAGAATGCAGGGAGTGGCGGGGATGGAGGGAGGGAGCGCTGCTCCAGCCCAGGGCAGGGGCCGCACAGAGGGCCAGTGGGAGGGGGGACGGCGGGGCAGGACTGTGTGGCTCGGGGACCACGTGGCAGTGGGACTTAGGAGAGACGACGGGACAGGCCGGATCTGGCCAGAAGCAGCCGTCAAAGCCCAGACCCAGCAGCTGCGGGTCGCACCGTGAGCGGTGCTGGGACTGAGGGCTTCGGAGCGGCGGGAGGAGCATCCGTCAGAGCTGACCTGAACAGCCGTCCGCGCCAGTAACGGAGCCTTTCCATCTCAGGTGGTTCCATTTGACGGGAGCCACAAATTCATACAGCAGTTTATGCAGCCGGGGAAGGAGGCACGGGGAGGGGGTGGAGGGAGCGCGGGAGTCAGCCTCAGCTCACCAGTGTATGCATTCATTCATTCACTCGCTCACTCATTCACTCACTCGCTCACTCACTCATTCACTCGCTCACTCATTCACTCACTCATTCATTCATTTACCAGAAGGCCACGGGCGGGCCCAAGAGCTGTCTGACGTTATGAATGTCTCTCTCTCCCAGCCTCCTAGCTTATACTATAAAAGTCACCTACATTTTAATTTGTTAGATTTGGGCAAACCTGCATGCTTCTCGGTCTTTCCTCAGTGCCACCGCATCTTACCGACCCCACGATACCACCGTGTAGAACCAGAACCATGTGCTGGGTCACAGCAGACTGGAGACCCCTGGGGTCGGAGACTGTCTTTTCCTTCAACACAGCCCCTCCTTCTGGCTTCCATCGTTTGAAAATGCAGTAAACCCTTTTGACAGGTGTCTGGTAAATATCTACTTATTTACATGTTGATCAAGATACTTATATATTTCCTGGTTCAAAAAAGTAAGATTGCCCGCGCACTCGCCACGGGCTGGAGGTGGCTGAACTAGGCTGATGGACTGGTGGCAGAGCCAGGGCTCTGAGCTGGCAGCAAAGCACCCTCGGCGCCCCGCCCCGGCGCTTCCGGCCACGCCCTCGCCCTCCACGTGACTCCCACCTGCTGCCTCGACCCCTCCCGGGCTCCACCCCTCAAAAGATACAGGGAGGGCCCAAGAGGCACCGAGGGGGTGGCAAGTCACGGACTCACGCTTGGACACCTTCTCACGCGTGCCGCCCCAGGGATGGTGCCTGCCTGGGAGCTTCGCTGGGGAAGGGGCTCCACCACGCAGCACCGGCAGGCTTACCCCGAGCTCCCGGGGGTGCCCTTCTAGGGTGCTCGCCCAACTCAGCAACCAAGAAGCGGGCAGCAGAGCCCCGTCAGCACTGAGCTTCACCCCGCCCCCACGTGCCTCCCACGTGACTCTTCCCCCAGGGGCAGCGCAGGCGCAGGGCTGCCTTCTGCCTCCTTTCTGAGGCTGCATGGATGTAAAGGCACGTGGCAGGATTACAGAAGGGGGCCTCCACGGGGCGGGGCAGCTGCCCGGTTACAGAAGGGGGCCTCCACGGGGCAGGGCAGCTGGCTTCCGGAGCAGCTGGAAGGCGTCGGCCAACAGCTGGGGCAACCTCGGGGCGGGAGAGGGCTGGCCGGGGAGCAGCACAGGGCTCCGGGCCTTGCTTCTCAGGGCCTGGCGGGCTCTGAACACACCGCCAGCTGAGCCACTGCAGCCGGGAGCAGCGAGGCTTCCGAAGCGCTTTTCTGCGGTTTCTAACCAGGAAAGTAGAAGCAGCTCCAGCCCCGATTCTCTGATTCTAAACAGGCCTTTCGAGGGCCTCAAACCCGAAGGCCCGGAGCTCCGCTGCCGCTGCGCTGGGAGCTCTGCAGAGTCGCCCCTCCACACGGTCACGTTCATGCCCGCCTCGCCAGGGGTCCTACTGGATGGGGGCGGTGCTGGGGCTTCGGGGGCGAGGATTCTGCTTTCCTTCCCGCCCCTCCAAGTACTGGCAGCGCCTGACGTCTGTCGAGTTTAGGAGGTTGAGGAGAGGTGCGCTCTGCTGGGGAAAGCCGGAAACACCAGCACACCCACCCGGGAGGTTTGGGGGCATCTCGATGGTGGGAGTTACTCAGACCCCTCCCACCCGGGCAGAACAGGTCTCTCTGAAGAGTGACCAGAGCCTGGCAGTCACGGAGGGGGCTGGGCTTGTCCCGCAAAGGAGAGAAAGACGAGAAAAATCCATGTCAGAGTAGAGGCGGCAAAGGACAGAGCCATCCTCATAGGGTCACCTGGGAAACACACGCATGCACACGCACACGCGTGTCAGCACACGCGTGCATGCAGGCGCTCACACACACGGGGCCCGGGTGCTCTGTGCTCCTGGCGCGGCTGTTCTCGTTCCCTTTAGGTGTTTGGTTCTGGCTGCTTCTGCACGGAGTGATTCATGGAAATCACTGTTCTTGGGAGTGAACCATCACCACGAACCTCGCGGGCCCATTTCTTTTTTTTTTTTTTTTTTGCGGTACGCGGGCCTCGCACTGCTGTGGCCTCTCCCGTTGCGGAGCACAGGCTCCGGACGCGCAGGCTCAGCGGCCATGGCTCACGGGCCCAGCCGCTCCGCGGCATGTGGGATCTTCCCGGACCAGGGCACGCACCCGTGTCCCCCGCATCGGCAGGCGGACTCTCAACCACTGCGCCACCAGGGAAGCCCCGTCGCGGGTCCATTTCTTGAAAACCTCCTAAAGCCAGACGCCTGGGCAGTGTCGGGTGGGGGCTAGCTCTCCGCCCCTTCCTGCTGGGGATGACAGGAGGCCAGGGTCTGGTTCCCAGAGCATGGGGTGGGAGGGGGGTCGGCCGACACGGTGCCCTACAGGGGCTGAGGTGATGCAGATTCTGTCAGACCGCGGGCGCTGTGTCCAGCCAGGCCACACTGCTCTGCAGAGACACCTGTCCCCCTGGCAAACTCTAATAGGGGCAGGACGCACAGTCCCGCCATCCCACGCTGGCAGCTACAAACAACTCGGGGTCTGAGAGAGGACGGTGCTGCCACCCTGCCGAGCCCTGGGGATGACAGTGATTCATCCCCACCCGACGGGAGATGCTCCTGTGTTTGCGCTCCTGTCTCCTGGGGCCATCCGGCTCATCCACCTCTCCTGCCCCCGGCTCCCCTCCTGCCCCATTGCCTTTCTCGCCTGTTTCTCCCCTCGCCCTGACAGGGATTCGGGGCATGGCCTTGGGTCGCTTTGCTTGCCCTGGCGACAGCAAGCCCTGCGTTAGCTCTTCTCTCCACATCGAGGAAGCACAGGTGACCTGCTCTGCTTAGGTGAGCACTTCAACTTCAGGAAGGAAGGAGTAGAGGGGGTCAAGGGGAGACGGAAAGGCAGAGGTGAAAGAAGACCTGGGATTAAGGCACTGAACTTCAACGGGGAAAAGGACAAAAGTCATTTAAAATTTGGGTATCGCTCCAAGCACAGTCATCAACGGAAATAAAAAATTACAGCGACAAACCCAAAATAGGAATCTCGATGGAAATTCTGCACCTGCCGTTCATCCACGGACAGTTCCGCCATCAGCAGACAGCCATCAGGGATCACGCCTGCGGCGACAACTTTGCCTCAATCCCGCCGGTCTGATAATTCCTTTGATTCGATGACAAGTGAGTGGCCTCAACATGAAGCCGGTCCCACAGGAAGGGGCTAATTCTGCTTCCCTCATTTGAATGATGAGGGATCTGAGGCCCAGGGGAATCAAATGATTAGCCAGTTAGCAGCGAAACTAGGACTTAAACCAAACGTCCTAATTCAAAACCCACTGCTTTCGCTGCCGCACCACGGTGTTTCCTCCAAGGAGTGTTGTAAAAACCAGCAGTCATGATGAGGACGAAAGGGACGAATCCCGCATAAGCATATTTGATCACACGTGCTAACAGAACCGTGGACGAGACAGCAGGCATGAGCCGAGGAAAGTAACAATTATGACAAGCTGAGAGGTGGCAGCACGTGTAGAATAAACTAATTTTATGATCATGGAATGAGTGCTAGTCAGATGTGCCGGGGATCAGCATTACTGAGGCCTGGGGCAAAAGAGACGGTGGACAGTGAAACGCTATGATGAATGACACGGTGCCACTTCTCTGCCACTCTCTGGAAATGTTTGGAAATGTTAACACGCGATTTCAGAAGTAGGAGCCCTTGAACAAAAGATGCTTTCAGCCCTAGTTTTATAATACTATATGGAAATGAATGAGACTTCACCGTCTAGCAACAGAAGTGAAACATGGGCAGAACTCGCTCCATAAAATAAAGTGACTTGGAGACTTCCGCTTCTGGAGAGATGGAGCAGACATCTTTTTCCCTATTCCTCCCACAAAGTGCAAGTAAAATCCACGGACATTACCTATAAAACAAGCATAAGATGACTACAGGATGGAGAGAAGAAGGCAGGCTGGCAAGGAACCTCAGGACCCTCAGGGCACAGGGATGAGTTCCCTGGGTTTCGGAGAAATGTAACCGAGAAATGTCAACCGGTGCAGACAAACCGACCCACACACAACTGAGGTCAGCTCTCTACAGCCAAGGGCCCGGGAAAGGGGCAGCCTAGCAAGACAAACTTCATTCCACACTGTCGTAGAATATGCATGGCATAAAACGCACCATTTCACGAAACTGAGCCATTTGTAATGAGGTGGATAGACCTAGAGTGTCACACAGAGTGAAGTAAGTCAGATAGAAAAAGACAGATACCGTATGCTAACACATATATATGGAATTTAAGAAAAAAAATGTCATGAAGAACCTAGGGGTAAGACAGGAATAAAGACACAGACCTACTGGAGAACAGACGTGAGGATATGGGGAGGGGAAGGGTGAGCTGTGACAAAGCGAGAGAGTGGCATGGACATATATACACTACCAAACGTAAGGTAGATAGCTAGTGGGAAGCAGGCGCATAGCACAGGGAGATCAGCTCGGTGCTTTGCAACCGCCTGGAGGGGTGGGATAGGGAGGGTGGGAAGGAGGGAGACGCAAGAGGGAAGAGATATGGGAACATATGTATAACTGATTCACTTTGCTATAAAGCAGAAACGAACACACCATTGTAAAGCAATTATACCCCAATAAAGATGTTAAAAAAAAAATGTACCGTTCCCGCCATTTTTAAGTGTCCAGTTATGTGGCCTAAAGCGCGTTCACATTGTGTGAACTGTCACCATCCAGCTCGTGAATCTTCCATCATCCCCAACAGAAACTCTGCTGCATTCAGTAGTGACTCCACAGCCCCTGGGAGCCACCATCCTGTCTCCTGTCTCTATGAATTAACCACACCAGCTGCTTCCCACGAGAGGAATCATATAATATTTGTTCTCTGGTGTCTTGCTTATTTTACTTAGAATAATGTTTGCGAGAGTCTTCAGTGCTGTGACAGGTATCAGAACTTCATGCCTCTTCAGGTTGAATGACATTTCCTTGTATGTTTATACCTCATTTTGTTTATCTGTTCATCCACTGCTAGACACTTAAAACTCTCCCTTTTGCAGTTTGGAATAATGGATGCTGCTATGAACACGGGTGAACAGAGAGCCGGAGTCCGTGAGTTCACCTCCTTTGGGTGCGTGCCCAGAAGAGGAATCGCTATATCACAAGGTACGTCTACGTTCCGTGTTTTGAGGAACCGTCACACTGTTTTCTAGAGCAGCTGCCCCCTTTTCCATTCCCACCAGCAGCGCACAGGGTTACAGTGTCCGCATAGCCTTGCCAACACTTGTTATCTTCTGTGCTTTCGATAATATCCATTCTAATGCGTGTGAGGTGGCATCTCATTGTGGTTTTGACTTACGTTTCCCTGTGATAGGGACATCGAGCATCTTTTCACGTGCTTACTGGCCGTTTGTATGGCTTCTTTGGCGAAATATCTATTCAAATCCTTTGCCCATTTTAAAATTAAGACAGAAAACTTTAGACAATAAACCTTCTACTCCAGCCAAACGCCATAGGAAAAGCTGTCGCTCTGACCCCACTTCCCCTCACAAAGCCTCCGTTCTCTCCAGGCTGCGATGAAGCACCCGACCCTCTGCTGGGCTGGAATCAGACAAGACCAGGTGGGGCGCCCGGACATTCTTCCACTGCGTGGTCATGAGGCTCCCCAGTACGCCCATGGCATCAGTCCCTTAATCAAAAGAGTTTAAATTAATTCAAGGGAAAATAAAAAGGAAGGGGAAGGAAAGCAGCCTCGTAAGGGCTGCTCCGGACCCCGCAGAGCTATCTCTGATGCGACGCCAGCTCGGGAGCTGCAGCTCTGTCACCAAGTTCTCCACTCCCACCCGCTCGGGGCCTCGGAAACACCTCTGTCTGCAGCCCACCTTCGCCCCCGACAGACTGGTAAATGGAAACGCACCCGGCTGGGTAGCTATGGGGCAGGACCAGAGGTCCGTAATACCAGGCGTCCCTTTGGCCTGGAGTTGTGTCTCTTCAACTTGATTTTTCTGGGGAGAGACGCTGGTCAGAAAGGAGTTAAGGGTATGAAAACAAGGCTGGCCTCCTGAAAATCTGGGGGAGACTGGCCGTGCCCCATCACTCCGGCCCTCCATCCTGTTCCTGTGTGTCTTTGCTGTCACCTGGATACCCCAGTCCCCCTCCCCCATCCCCACAAGGCCACGCTAATCCCCCCAACTCCAAGACCCTCAGGATCCGCCTGTTTTTTCAACTTTTACCCCTTTTATTTACTTATTTTTTTAAAGTCTTTATTGAATTTGTTACAATATTGCTTCTGTTTTCTGTTTTGGTTTTTTGGCGCAAGGCATGTGGGGCGAGGCATGTGGGATCTTAGCTCCCCAACCAAGGATCGAACCTGCACCCCTTGCATTGGAAGGCGAAGTCTTAACCGCTGGACTGCCAGGGTAGTCCCTCTCACCTCTTTTAGAAAACAAAACAAAACACAACGCGACAACCTTGCTCCTAGCAGGGGCTCAAATGGGCAGGAAGAAGTCTACTAACAAATGTATTGTTCATCAGGTATTATAATTCGTAACGGCCTAACTCATGACTCAGAGAATAGCTCCTCAAAGGGAGCAAAGTTCTGGGGATGGCAGTGGCGCTGCAGAACCGACACTGGGCGCCCCCTAGGCTGGCTGGCGATGGAAGTCGTTGCCCGCACACGGCTGGTCTCCTCCATTTCACAACAATAGCAGTGTGGCGCTTTAAGATTTAAAAATGACTTCACGTGTGAAGTAGTCAGAGCCAGTATTAATATCCCCATTTCCCAGATGGGACTCCTGAGACTCAGAGAGGTTAAGTGCCTTGCTGAAGGTCACACAGCAGTGTGTGGCAGAGTGAGGCCTGGGAAACCAAGGCCTTCGTTTTCCACCTCCATGCAGCCTGCAATGCCCCCTCCTGCCTTCTTCTCCGGCTGGCTGGCTCCTGTTCCCCAGAGCTCCACGTGCGGTGCGGCTCTGGCCCGAGGAGCGCATGGCATGGCCCCTTCAAACTGGCTCTCGGGCTGGGGCTCCTACCCAGCCTGCCGTGCTCAGCACTCCCCCCACCATCATCCTTAACAGCCCAGAGTCCTGCTAGCCGCTAAGATGAACAGCCAGAAAGGTCAGGTGCCGCTTGGGTGATTACCCAGCTTCGGCGAAGTCCCGGGCCCAGGCGGGAAATCAGTTTTCTCAAGCAGGACGTGCCGGCACTTGGGGTCGACACTGCCGTCTTGTAATCCAGATGCTCCTTGCTGGAGGCATGGACGGGCAGCGCTCACACACGGGGCACAGCCGCGGTGCTTCGGGCAAGGGCTTCATGCCCTCCTCCGGGGGCTCACGCCTTGTCTGGAGCCTTCTTTAATTAACAGAAAACCAGGTGACACTCTGTTCCCTTCCTCTGCATGATGGGGACGCTGGGAATTTGCAGAAAGTGAGGACGTGGTGTGACAGCCCATCTGCACCGCTAGGCTTGCAGTTTCGTTAAACCAACACCGTGCGCCAGGCACACACTAAGTTAATACCTGCTTTGTGGATTTTAACTCACTTGATCCCCACCATGATCCTGTAAGTGTTGTTATACCCTTTTAAAAACGGGAAAATGGAGGCTTATGTAAGTTGCCTAGGAAACCAGGCTAAAGGAGGGGGGAGTTGGGATTCACGCACGCCCAGGCTCCAGAGTCTGTCCTGTCCGTCCTTCCCCATCTCGGACGCTCTGCCCAAGCAGTGAGCAGGGCAGAGCCTCTGCTCGCTCCCCATCCGCCGGGGAGAAGCTATATTCCTGCCTCAGTCTCCCCAAGGGTCCAAAGGGGACACCTGCCCTACTTACCGACCTCAGAGGCTGCTTAGCTGATCAGATGAGGCCACAGACGAAAATGTGTCTGTTACGACGAGAGTGCCATGAACACAGGTACAACACATTCTACGTCCGGCACCTTCAAAGGTGCAGCTTTGGGGACTCAGCAGGGCGGGGGCCAGGGGGAGTGCACGATCGTAGGTAACTGGGGGGAGGCAGGTGGGCGAGAGGGGAGAGAGCTTCAAGTGAGGGCAACAGCGCTGTGGGTGCACAGAGGGGGACCCCGAACTGCTCTGGGGCAGAGGAGAGGTCGTGGGAAGCACTGTGTTTGCACCCCTCTGTCCCAACACCCAGAGCAGCCGTCGGAGGTTAACGTATTACAGATGAGGACACAGAGGCTGGGCGAGGCCAGGCGGGTGTGGGGCAGGCCCTCACCCAGGCCCCCCCGACCCCAAATGACATGCTCCACCACTGACGATAACCTGGCAGGTGACGGGGACAGTGCGGACCACGCGAGCACCTGCTCCGTGGACGCCACTTGAAGCCCGTTCCTCTGTGAGCTGCCCCATCACAGAGGCCCTCATTCCGTGAGCCTCTGCGTTAGGGCAACGAGACATGAAGGAGTGACCTGGTTTCTAGAGTCGAAGGAGGCTACGTCTGAGCCCAGGCCACCAGCGGCGCGGTATATGGGCAAGTTCCGAACTCTGTGGGCCTCACTCCTTACTTCTGTAAAATGGGTCTCACGTTATCCACCACACGGCTGCAGTGAGGAATGAGTGGGGTCATGCAAAGCACCGGGCACCTGACCCCCGCCCGTCAAAACAGTTTCAGGAGCCCACCCACTTCGCTTTCACCTCCAGGAAGTGAAATTTAACAAAAACGGGCCACTGCTGCTGTAAGCCTCATTGTCCAAATCTCCTAACTCCTTTGAGAGGGGACCAAATCCCTGGTGCGTACCAGCAGACACTTTTGCATTAACGTTTCCAAAAAGCCAAGAGACAGGAGAGCCAGGGCTTGGACTATGAGACAGGAGCTTCTGCTCCAAGCTGCTCATGATCTGAGGGCAGAAACCCACGTGGGGAGAGGGCCTGGGTCAAACTGTACAGAAGTTGCGTTTTCCTGGGTCTGCGGCCTGGGGCACGAGATGGGGTCTCCAAGGCATCCCTGACGTGCCGGGAGCCTGAGCAACCGGGGGCCTGGACCCGGGCTGCCTACTTCCAGCTGTCCCGGTTGGACCTAATGCCCTGTGACAAGGACACCCTGGGAAGCCAGGGCTGGATCCGCGTTCTGGTCCCCTAACCTCGTGGAGGGAGCGGCTGCCCTGGGGCCCCTGCCCTGTTCTCTGTGTGGACTTGCTGGGCGGCCCAGGTATTTTCACAGGAGGCCGCTCCTCCCCGGGCCCCTCCAGCCCCCAGGACCCTTCCCTCCCTGCCACCTCCGAGCTGCGTGTGGCTGCACCGGCCGACGAGCCGGGCCGCTAAGGGCGGCGTCCAGGGGTCGGGCTGTGGGTCCCGCCCCGCCTACTCCTGGGGGCCCCTGTGAGGTAACGGCTGGGTGGCTTCAGAGGTCTGGGACAGAAGCATGGCGGTAAGTCAGCACCAGGTGTGAGACCGTGGGGGGAGGTGCGCGGAGCCAGGGTCAGCCAGCCAGTCCGCACAAGCCAGTCCTTCCCGTGAGCCAGGCGATGGAGGTGGATGGGATGTGGACCCGCGGGGACACCTGTCTAGGGGGGCAGGCGCAGCCCAGGAGCGCTGGCCTGTGGGTCCTCGAGGACAGAGCTCTTTGCACGGGGACGGGGTCAGAAGAGGTGTCTACTAAAGGGTGACACCGGAGCTGCCCTGAGAATAGGCGACAGAGCAAACACAAGGTGCGGAGCTTGGGGGTACATCTGGGAAGTGGGGTGCTGAGGGGCTGCCAGGCGCCCCGGGTGGGCAGGGCCACCGGAGGGCCTTACGTGTCGGGCTCAGGGCGTCCCCGAGGGCTTCTGAAAGGGACTGCACCCTCGGACTCTAGGAGCTAGGCAGAGGATGGCCGGCCGCACGGCCACTGACTCACCGGCGCCCAGAGCCGTCCAGCCCCTCGGGAGTCTGCTCCCCCTTCTCCACCCCCATTGCTCTGCACGGCTCTGAGCAGCCCAGGTAACTCTCTGCAGACGGCGATCTGGACGGCACACGTTAAAGTGTCTCCCTGGACAGAGTCTCCACCGAGGATGACAAGTGGAGCACGGGGACGAGGGAGGACCCAAGCCGCCCGCCCAGCCCGCAGAGGACACGGGCTCGCGGAAGCCGTCGGGGGGCCTAGGTGGCGGGTCTCCTGACTCGCAAACCGGCGCTCTGCCGCAACCCCCGAGGGCCCCTGGCCCCGCGGCCCTCCCCTTCCACGCAGGCCAAGACTGGCTGCTCAGAACACGTCAGCAGCAGTCAGACAACCTGCCAAAATATATGTGAGCCTCTGACGGCCGGAGGCGGGGCTGGAAGGAAGGCAGGCTGTGCTGCACACACTCGGGTGCCACACCGGTTCCTTGAGCCCGGCCGCACCTTCCTCCTGGGCCCGTGGTTCACCGAGAAGCATCGCAGGTGCTCAGGGAGGAGGGGCGTGCCCAAGCGCGGGGCACGCGGTTTGGAACAGGTTGCTGGCGTGACAACCTCGTATGTAGAAATGAAAACAGACCTGTAGCTTTCCGAACACAAAGCTCAGCAAGAAAGCTCGGTACAGTTCCCTCACCCGGGGACAGGCAGCTGGATTCTCCCAGGGAGGGGCGGATGGCGGAGGAGGACCAGAGGCTAGGTTGCTTGGCTCCTGGGGTTTGCCTGGGGGCAATGGAACTCAGAAGATGCAAATAATGACTTTACAACAGGGCACTAATTTTTAGAGCACAGAAATGAGCAGCCCTCCCTCCCCATTTAACAGAGCCCACACAGCCCTGCCGGCCTGGCCTGAGTTTATCCCAGCCCTGAGCCCTCCTTGGGCCGACAGTGGAGATGCAGGCCCTGCAGGCCCAGGGTCTGGGCAGGAGGTCTCCTGGAACAGCCCTTGGGGGGCTCCCATTTCAGAGTCCCTCCTGCCCCCCTAGGGCACCTGCTAGAGCTCACCTGGAGGACGTATCGTGCCACCCGCCACAGCCAGCTACCAAAACACTATGCTTTCTCCCCACTGTCCTCGCCTGCCCCCAGATCAGAAGCTCTGATGGGGGTGGAGAAGGGGGTATAGAAGGTTTCTCAAAGGCTCCTGGCCTGAGAAAGCAGCAGGACAGGAAGCCCCCTGGGGATGCCAACACCCTCCCCTCCCGCTACGCCACTCAGTTTATTAAGCTCCTACTTTTTCTGACATTTGTGCTCCCGGATCCTTGGCCCCCACTGGCTTTTTACCATTTGAGGCTGAGTCAGGAGATAGATGGGCCCCAGGCTGAACAGCTGGAGTTTCCCCCTGTGGACAGATACTCCAAGATGAAACGGAGGAGAAGCTAAGCCCTGCCCAGATAAGAGACCACACAGTTCTCATTCTCCAGGTGAAGGAGACCTTCCTGACCACACACGCACAGAAAGGCTCCTTGGAGGCCTAAAAGGGAGGGATGTCAACCTACCCATAGGACCTCTGCGCTAGAATCTATCTTGGCTAAGAGATGCATGTGCACACGGGGGAGGACCCTGAGATAAACCAAATACGGACTCAGAACCAGACAAGGCAGGATGATTGGCCAAAGGAAAGCCAACAGAAATGCCCCATATAAGGTATTTCATTCAAACCACCACGTGAGTCTATGCACATGTGCCCTTCCTCCTCCTAAGAAACACTTTCCTTGTTTCACTACTTTCCATTTCTTTGCGGAAATTCATTTTCTGCCCAGCTGTACGGGCCAGGGCCTTGTCACCAGCCACTGGTCCCTGGTGGTCTAGTGGCTAGGATTCAGCACTCTCACTGCTGCGGTCTGACCTCAGTCTCCGGCTGGGAGCAGAAATCCTGCTTCAGGCCGCGGCAGGCAGAGGCCACCTGAGGTCAAGGCCACAGACTTGGACTCGCCCAGGGCCACCCTCAAGGCTCTGTGCTCCCCTCAGTACCTGGCTGCTGCCATTAGCACCTGCCCAAACCACTCCTGGCCCCCCGCTGCCATTCCTGACTTGCCCCTAGGCCCCTGAAGCTCCTGGGGGGCTCTGAACCGCTGCCCCCAGGGACTCTGTGCCTGGGGGGGCCGTCACCCCACCGAGCTCCCTTTCTGGCCTCTGAGGTCAGCCTTGACTCTGGTGGTTCAGGCCCTGTTCTGGGATGCCAGGGCTTCAGGCATTTCAAAAATAAAGAACCAGGAGAAGCCTGTTTACACTCTTCTTGGTAAGAAAACACTCCACCAAGATGTCCAACACTCCACCAAGACCCAGGGGCTAAACAGCTTAACTGCCGTTTAGCCCCGCGGTTCTCAGCGGGATCCCTCTTTCGAAGGTGGCCGTGAACATCTTGTGGTTCTAAGCAAAGTGCTGTGTGCGTGTGCGTGGGTGCACTTTCCTGGGGAGAGTCCAAAGCTTTCATCAGATACAAAAAGAGGCTAGTGAACCCCAGAGAGCTAAGAACTGCCAATAGGCTGGATAACTCGAGAAAGGCAAGGACAGAAGTTTCCAGAAACAATGCAGCAGACTTCTCGGGCCTCCAGCCTGGACTTCTAAGTGACCAGATTCCTGGGTTTGGGATCCTTCGACTATTTGGTTTTATGGAGTGTTCACATACTTCCGAATGGCATGGCCGGCCAAGCCTGGACCCGTGCCTTTGGAAAACCACTAATGGAACAGTAAATAGTGGGAGAGGCCTAGCTTCACGCCAGAGCTCTCAGCCAGGGGGAGGCTGCTGTGTGGCCACCGGCTGGGGGCTGCTGGGTCCCCGGGAAATTTAATAGGTGGTGACAAGGCAAGGCCTGGTGACAAGAACTCAGCCCCTTCACGGGGGCCCGAGGTTTTGGGAGGCTCAGCTGGGGCCCTGGAGGACCACAGGCCGGGCAGCCGGCCACTGCTCAGCTGGGTCAGAGCTCAGCACAGCCCCTGGCCACAGACCCCGAAGGGCCTGCCCCGAGCCACAGGTCCCACCAGACGGCCTTTCTGCCCGGCAACCACAGACAGAAAACAAGCCTCTTCCTGGACAGACTTTGTGTCTTTAGACCTGGAAAGCGAACAGGACCAGCTCTGCTAGCAAGACGCCCAGGAGTGCCTAAGGTGCAAATATTTCCACATTGCTCGCGGGGTCCCTCTCTTCACCTCTTCCTGGTTGTTTCCACGCCAGATGGCTTGGAGAGCACACGCGTGTCACTGAAACACACACAACTCAGCCCAGGCAGAACCACAGGGCAGAGCCCAGCACCCTGGATAAAATGTGTCCTACCTCCTAGAAGCTCTGTGTGTTCAACCAGGGTATTAGACTCAATGGCCAAGACTGTACAAAACGGACCAGCCGCGCCCTCCCCTGGCCAGGGCCAGCACGCTCAAGCTCAGGGCCAGGGAGCCGGCCACGGCTGGGCTCCCAGGCTCCAGGGAGTCAGAACAGCACCTACTGACCGTGCGAGCTTGACAAATTACTCTCGAGCCCCCGTCTGTCCATCTGAAAAGTGGGGACCCTAAAACCTGACCCAGGCTTGTAAGGATTAAATAAGACAGAGCCCAGCATACTCTAAACTCTCAATAAAAGGCAGATCTGAGTATGAACGAGGGCTCCTGTGGCTGACATCCGGGGTCAGGAGTCCGAGGCTCAGGGATGCACGCAGAGGTCCTGCCCTGTAAGATGTACGGGGAACCTCGGAGAGGAAGGGAGGCCAGCTCTGTGTCTCCTGGACACTTCCCGCGGAGCCTGCTCTGCAGGGGCTGGGGACGCGGCGGCGGGGGTGGGTGGGGGGCGGGGCACCGGCCCCTCTCCCTGTAACCACCACCCGCGGCCACCAGGGGCGCCGGATTCCCTCCGTCTTAGGAGTCGTGGAAAAAACTTTCCCTTTATTCAGCTAAAATAAGGCTGGAGATTTTCATATGAAAATTTCCCTAGGAAACTAAGAAAAAAAGAAAACAAGTACGAAACGCAAACATATGGATTTAGACAAGTTGACGGTGCGGAATCTGGATCCTGACTGAAGTCGTCTGGCTCAGACCAGCTTTGTAGATGCAGCTTGTGACCAGGAACCCAGTTACAGATGGAAGACAGACCATCATTCCCACTCCTGCTGCGTTTCTCTGGGGGGGGCTCCCCCCGCCCCCCGCTCCTGGACCCTTTCTTGCTGGGCATCCCCCGTTCCCACTGCATCTCTACAACCCAGGGGACCCCACCCCCGCCTTTACAGTATTGCAAACAGTCCATATACAGCAGGGGGATGACCTCACTTCCAACAGGAGGGAAGCTAGCAGTTTCCCCCAGGCTGAATAAAATCTACTTATTTTACAGTTCAGGAAAGGGTCTAATATTTAAAGTTGTCCTGGGAGTGCGGCGTGCTTGGGTTCATTCCACCTCTGCCTTTGAAAAGTAAGCGTAAGGAATGAAGCCATGTTTTATTAGTTCCATTTACTTTTTCCAAGCCCAGAGATTCTGAAGCCTGTGTTTATATGGCTGTGTCTAGGTGTACCCTGGGGGTCAGGGAATGGCTCCTGAGCTCCCACCGGAGAGAAGCCACACGGGAGCAGGAAAAGGACAGCCCTGGACCCCACAGGACCAGCCATGCTTGGCTTTCTGCGACCTTGAGCAGGTTGGGGAGCTTCTTTCCCAGGTGAATTCAGAGAGGCAGACCCTGCCCGGAAGGTTGTTGGGATGTTAGAGAACCAGGACCCAATGAGGATTTAAACCTAAAGGAATAAGGGAAGCTAGCATCTCCTGAACTCGATGCTGGGCACTTGGGATGCATCGTTTCACCGCGCAGTAGAGTAAGTGCTCCTGTCAGCTTCCACAGACTGGACACGGTGCTTGGCCCCAAACCGTACGGCTGGCAAGGCCAGAGGTGAGATCCGGACTGGGAGGCTCCAAAGCGCTTTCCACTCGCGCATGTCCAGAGTCACAGGCGGGCCGACGGCAGAACCGGGAAACGGCACGACCTTCCCTGGAGGAGCAGGTGCCAGGGGCCCAGGCCAGCTGGGGAGGGCTGACGTCCGGGGCCAGAGCCGGGAGCCATGGGCACATCACATCCCCGCTGCTGCGGGCCCGGTGGTGCCGGTTCGGGGGCCCTGCTCTCCTAGGGAGCCTGGGTTTCGGTGGGAGATGAAGCTGCAGCCTCCGCTTCAGGCTGCGAGGACAGCAAGGCACCTGAACGGCTCTTTCCTCTAGGGTGTGGGCCGGCGGCGTCTGGGGTTCGCAGGGGGGCTCTGCTGGGAGGTTAGCCCGAGTCAGTGGTCACCAAGGACCACTTCCTAGTGTGAAGCCTGCCCGGGAGCGAAAGCCAGATGGGCATAAAAGCAATCTGTGAGCGCAACCAGGCGGGGAGGGGCCAGCCCTGAGAATATTCCCCCAGCTAAAGGCAGAAGGTGAGCCGCCAAGTACAACCTGGGAGCCTCCTCCCACCTGGTGGCCCCAACTCTACTGCAGCCTCCGCACATCCAACAACGGAAAGACCTTCTTAAACACAAGCATCTTGGACACAAAATCACCCACAGACGGGTCCCCTCTGCAGGACAGAGGGGAGAGTGGGTTAGGGAGTAATGCACCGCATGCCCTGTGCACGGACACAGCGGTTTCTCAGAAAGCCGCCACCACCGACGGACATACCCAAGGAGCCCACAGCTCGGCCGCTTTCTCTTCCCTGTGGCTGACAAGATCTGCTCGGAGGTGCCCAGACAGGTGGGCAGCCAGCAGGGCCCCGGGGCTTCCTGGATGGAACGGAAGGGGTTATGTTGCCAATTTTTCTAATGAGCACATAACTGGAAAAGAATTAGAAGAATTAAGTTCCTGTGAACAAAGGCTAATTATCAGATGAAAATAGTTAGATGGTAACTGAAAAGACTGTAAATAGACGGTTCCTCAGAAATAATCCACTTGCTTACACTTTTTCTCTCTCATTAGCATCATGGAACGATTTATTATATAGGCCTGTGTTTGGGGATAACGCTGGCTTTAAACTGGTAAGAATTCTTCAGCACTTCAGAGAAAAGCATCACCTGGCTTTCTTCACTTTAGAGTTGGCTTTGGGAACCGGATACTACCGAGACCACATCTAAAAGCAAGACGGGGGAGGTGGGACTTCCCCGGCGGTCCAGGGGTTAAGACTGAGAACTCCCAATGCAGGGGGCAAGGGTTTGATCCATGGTGGGGGAACTAAGATCCCACATACCACGTGGCACGGCCAAAAAAAAAAGACTGGGGATGTGACCCGACGTGGGGGGGCCCAGAGCAGCTGCGGTGATGGAGACGCACTTGTCTGTCTTGTCCAACGTGGAGACCACAAACCACGTGGCCGCTTAGCACTTGATACGTGGCTACGGAGCCTGGAGAAGTGATTTTTAATTTTATTTAATTTTAATCAATTTAAATGCAGTGGCCCCATCTGGTTAGTGGCTAAGGCGCTGGGTGGCGCAGGTCGACAGGGCAGAGGCAAGTCTGCCTGACACCGAGGAGCCCAGAGTGGGTGTTCCTTCAGAATTCCCTGTAAAAAGGGACTACCTTAGGACTCTGTTAGCCTGAAAAGAAACACCTTTCATTAAACCCCGGCTCACCCTCGAACTTCAAGCCTCCTTCGCCTTCACATGCTTTCAAGGAGCAGGGTGCTTCTTCCTCACCTTCTCCCGACCACCCTAGCCTGGCGTCTGCCCGGTCACTGTATCAAAACGGCTCTTAAAGACCCCCACTCCACCCCATCCCGCCGCCACGGCCCTCTGGTTCCTGGGCGACCCTCCTCTCTTTGGGGTGAGACGGTCCCCAAGTCCTCTCCATTCCACACCTGTTCCCTGACGAACCTCTTCTACGACCCTGTCTTGCGTCAGTGCCAGAGGAATGCATATTGTCAGCCTCGGTCTGTCCCCTCAGCCCCCGGAGTCTCCACACACGTGTCCCAAACTGCGTCCAGGAATGATGGCCTGGCCCTGCATCACTCCACGTGCTTCTTCTTGGTCCCCCAGGGCAGACCCCTCAGATCCCGGCCCCCGCGCGGCCCTCACCTTCCACAGCATCCCTTCGTCCTCCCGACACGGCCTTGGTTCGGGGCCGCCCGCCCCCCTGCTGTGCGGAGGGTCTCCGGTTGGCCTCCCCGCCAGCGCCCTCCCCCCGCGGCCCTCTCCACACCCTCCCGACCCCGCCCTACTCGAGACCTTGCACTTGTGCAGGAGGAGGTCACAAAGGCATGGGATTAACGATGGCCCCAAAGGCTGAGGCTCCTCAGTGGGGCGGCCGCCCACTCCCCCATGCTGGGCCGCCTGCCTCCCCCTCGGCTACACGCTGTGCTCTGGTCGCCCCGTGGTTCCGTCTCTGTCCACCACCCTCCCCGGGGTAATCCTGGTCGTTCTTCAAAGCCAACTGTGGTGCCGCTTCCTCTGATTCTTGAGCCCCTCCGACTCCATCCCTTCCACTTGTTCCCAAAGCACTTCGTTCCCAAAGCTATTCCTCATCAAACTGGACCACTGTCAACTGTATCTGAGTCTTTCTTCCCCCACAAGATGTCAAGGCAAGGACGGCACCTCCTTCACCTTTGGTTCCAGTACCTGGAGCAAAGGCTCTTCTGTAGAAAACGCTCATGTCGTAACGCTCATGTTGTGACCATGTCGTAATGTCAAACTCTAGCAAAAAGGGTTTTCTGAGGTTCTGTCTGTCGTACTCATCACATGTAGGGCGACTGCCTGTCCCGGCCAGCCCAGGACCATCCCAGTTTGCTTCAGCTGCCCTGGTGTCCTCTTTGGTTAGGGCCCCTTTCGTTCCTGCAAGCACCCCTGTTCAAAGGATGAATTCTACAGTCACCCTGATCATAAGGCCTGAGTTGCCATCATTCACGTGGAAATCTTAAAGAAGATCCATCTGTAAAGAGTTTAGAAACCTAACTGCCTGGAAGTGAGGGGCTGGGGAGGTGCCCTCTCACCTCCACTCCGGTAACGAGGGGCCAGGATTCTGTGATTTGCAGGAATATTCTTCAGAGAAGCTGTAATGAAACTGCAGCCACTTTAATTTCCTCAGCCTGGGAGTAGGGGGCAAAGCAGGCAGCTTTCTGATAAATGAGAAACGAGAGAGTCAGGATCTCCGTGCGTGCGTGCCAACCTGACGGAGCTGCCCGGAAAAGAGAGGGGCGGGGTGGGGGGACTCGGGCAGGGTAGGGACCGGTGGGTCAGGGCGGGGCCGGGTCTAGAATGGCACAGACTGGAAGGCGCCTGGAAGGCGGGGCGGGAGGCTTGTTGTTATAAACCTGTCAAGGAGAAGGGTGAAGGTCCAAGGTGTGGGCAGTTAGGAGGCAACGGGGAACCCGCAGACGCAGTTACGGGGGCAGAGGAGGCCTAGGAAAGAGCGCCTGGGGTGACTCTCGATGTCTATCGGGTTAGACGGAGCATCACAGAGCCACACACGGCATCCGTCGTGTAAAAGGCCGCCCTCCTCCAGGCACAGGAAGGCTCACAACCTTCCTTTTTGCTCAAAATTGAGCCAGCTTGCCTCTCCTACTTAGAAACAAACAAACCACAAGACAGGAAGCTGTCCTGGATGCCACGAGGCCCTGCACGCGCTGCCCTCTCTCGCCGTCTCTTCCAGCTGGACGTCCCCTCCATCTCCCTCACCACCACCCAGCACGGCGTGTCCCGGCCCTGGCTCCCACCCCACAAACACTCCTGCCAGGCTCATCAGGGACCAGCACGGCCTGCATCCGGGGCCCGCCTGGGGCCTCCCCCCCACGGCCTCTCCTGCCCGCAAGGATGTGGGGCTCTGCTCACAGGCGCTCTCCAAACACGTGCCCTGGCTCCCACCCCCGTGTCTCCCGGTTCTTTGGGTCCCGCTCTGGCCCCTCAGTCCCTCCTCTGTCACCAGCTCGGCCCACGCTGGCCAAGTAGGAAATGCCGGTGTCCTGAGACGTCCTCTATAACTGGACTCACTCTTCCTGGATAGCCGATGGCCTTTGCTCTCATGGCTCAGTCACCGCCAGCGAGCTGATGACCCCCGTCTATATCTGCCTCACCCCCTCCTCTAAGCTTCAGATCCGAAAATCGAACTGCATCCTCAGAAACCGCATGGGGGGTGGGCTCATGGCAGACACAGCCGAGCCCACAGGCCCAGAGACGAAGCCAAGGACGGGTGAGCTCCCCCTGACTCTCCAACCGGGCCCTTCACACCCGCCCCCTCCCCCAACCCGGTCATCATGCTCCACGACGCCACTCCTTGGACCCGTCCCCTCTGTCCATCTCAGCAGCTCTTCCCTAAGTGTGTGGCCTCCTGGATGGCTCTGGCCCTCCTAGACGGCTGCTTGTGAGTTCTCGCAGGTACAGATCCAACAGTGCTTTCTGCATTCAGGGTGCCCGCTGTCCGGGGCGTAGAACCCAGGCTTCTCTCGTCCTGGCCCCTGACTCGTGGTCACGACCCGCCCTTCGCATGCTCTGAGTCCCTGGGCTCTGTCCAACCCTGCAGCCTCCACCCAGGGTGGTCCAGTCTCGTGGGCACCTCTGCCCCTTCCCCTTGGCCTCCGGTGTCCAGCCCAGACTTCACCTCCTCTGGGAAGCCCTCAGGAATCCCCTGACCAAGAGATGAGTCTGTGGCCAGGACTTCCCATCACAGCCCTGACCTCCCTCAGGGGTACATGCCGGCTCTCCTCTGACGGCTGTGAGGCCACTGCCCTCCAATGCCTGGTTCCCCCGCATCCCAGGGCCTAGAGGAACGTCGGTATCGTTGCACGAATAATGAACGGAGAGGATTCCAAACCTGAAGAAACTATGCTCAGAGAAATAATCATTTTATACAAAAGACGTGTGCAGATCACCTTCACCCCGCGTGCACCAGCCGCGGGCATGGTGCAGAACCAGGAACGTGTTTGGAAGCAATCGCTCCTCGGGACTTTGGGAAGGAGTGTCAGGCAGGGCGGGAAGAGCGCTCAGCAGGGTCACGGGACCCGGTCTCGTTCATCCCCACGCCCAGGGGACACGAGCCGAGCAGCTGCTATGCTGGGCTCGCCAGCCAGCGGGTGGTGGCCCGGCCCTGAGGGGGCCTGCAGTCCAGCAGAGGAGGGGAAAGGGGACCAGGGTCCGGAAGGGCCTGCAGGCCCCACAAGAACCTCGGGGGACACGCACAGCCACGAGGCGAGTGGTGGGCGTGGGGAGTGGCCGGGGGCCCCAGGAGGGGCCCCCGAGGATGAGACTTGAGCTAGCTCTGAAACACTGAGGGGTGCCCGCCGGGCGGGCCAGGAAGCTGTGGGCTCTCCAGGCAGAAGAAAAGCATGTCCTGAGGGGTGAAAACCCAGGAACGGAAGTGACAGGACACTTGGGCCACCGCAGACGGTCCCACGAGGCTCGACGGAAGGCAGCTGGGGTGGGAGAGGTTTTCCAGGGATTGGGCCAGAGAGGCGGTGTAGGGTCAGGTGCTGGCTGGGTCCCCATCCCACCTGCCCCCTGGAATCAGATGGGCGAGCTTTTAATAAAACATGTCAGTACCTGAGCTCCTGCCAGCGACATACGTGTTTAGTGCCCGGGTCAGGGAGGGGGCCGATCTGCAGCATTTGCCGAAAGGTGAGAAGGGCCACCACAGCGACTTCAAGCTGCCTACGAGACATCCCCGAGGGCAGAGTCGGGGATGCAGAAGCACACGGGTCGTGGTCCCCACAGACGCAGCCCGCCTGTGACCCCAGGAGCACGGTTCAGAAGACGTAGTACGATCACTGCAAAGTGATGAATTCCGAGCATTTATGACCTTTGCTTTTAATATAATTTATTTAACTCTAAGTTTATATAATGTAACGTTTAACCACGCACTGGCAGCATTCCTGAGCATTTAGTGATCTGCCGTCCCGGGCCGGTCAGGGGGCTCCTGGGCCCACCACTCCGCCCCAGGACCACCAAGGGGAATCGCCAGGGGAGGCCCAGGCACCGGTGACCTTTAAACATTCTCCAGACGCTTCTAACATGCGTCTGGCCTGTGAGCCACACTCAGGAGTCTGACGGTTAGGCTAAGGGGACACTGGGGCCTTGGGAGGGTTTTAAGACTCTCTTAATCAGAGCTGCATCAGGACTGTGTTTCTGAGAGAGAGCTCCGGCTGCAGAGTGGCATCTGCGTTGAGACTGGGGGCAGGCAGGGAGGACCGTCAAGAGGTTGTGCAATACTCCAGGTAGAAGACAGCAGGGACTCACCTGAGGCTCCAGGGGAGGGGCGGGGGAGAGGGGCGGCGTGAGGGGACCATGGGGGCTGCCCTGGGCCCGGGGGGGCCTCTGGGGCAAGGTAAGGGGGACACATTCATTTGTGCTGGAGGAAATTATTTTCCGACAGCCTCTCTCTTTTCTGTGTCTGACCTCGGCGTGGAGGCTCATTTGCTGAGCAAGGGAGACGGGTAGGACGGCCTGGGTCCCCGTCCCACAGGAGGCACCACGTAAGCTGGGCAGGCAGCTCCCTGCCTCTAAGGGGGTGGCACTCCAGTGGCCCCCTCTGAGGTCTTGTCCAGCCCGGAGACTGACTGCGTCACACTGGCCTTTGCTCTCCTTTCCCCTTACATGACTCAGGTCACAACCTGTCCTGCTCTGGGATCCAGTCGGCATCTTTGTCTGCCCTCAGCCCCTGGGAAGTGACCCCACCACAGGAACCAGCACGGCCTCGCCCCTCTCCCCTTCTAGTCCTCTTTGCCCAGCCGGTGGGCAGCCAGGCGGGGGGGTGGCCACGCCCTGACCCCTTTCCAGGTGGCAGCAAGAGGGCTCTGGAGGCCCAACGGGACACAGCCAGGCCCTTTGAATAAGGGCTCCGAGGATGGAGAAGTAAGAAGCGTTTGCTAAGTCGGGGAGGGGGCTTTGCTCAGATGACAGAGGGACCTCCCTTCGGGCGTCTGAAACGCGTCCGCTCCAGGGTTTCTCTGCCTGCTGCAAGGCCCCTCCTGAGCCCAGGAAGACGCTGAGGGGAGGCTGAGGTCTTCAGGGGGCAGCGGCCCAGGCTCCCTTCCCTGTCACCTGCTGCTCAGATGAGGAAAAGGGCCGGCCTGTCTCCAGGAAAGGAAAGCAGCTTGGGCGAGCACACAACAGGAGGAGGGTGGCCAGGGTGGGGGGCAAGGAGCACGAGAGGAGGGACTTGAAGTGACAGATGGATTCGCCGGCCCCCCACCTTCCGCTGCCCTCCAGGCCGCCCGGCGGTGGGCTGTTGCCTCCTGGCTTCTCTGTGAAGCCGCGGGGCAGCGGGCAGTTGGCTGTATTTTTGGTTCCTTGTGTTTTGACGTGGTCTGAGCGCTGAGCTCTCCCCAGGAGGGCCTGGGGAAGGCTGTGTTCCCTGTCCTGGCTCTGATACTGAATCCTTTCTTGGGATGATGGCTATTAGCACTGTCATTGCAGAGGAGCGGTGACGAGTCCCAGCGTATCCTGCTGTCTCATCGACCCCCCTTCCTCTCGTCTGGGAATCCAGGCCTTCTATTTATAATCACGTGGGTTTGTTCCAGAGTGGCGGCTGACCCCCCCCCCCCTCAGCAGGACATGAAGACACCAGCACTTAGACACCAAAGAGAAAGGGTGCGTTCCTACCACCCGGCTGGTCCCTCATCGCCCGGGAGCCACCAGGACGCGAAGGACGGTGAGAGCAGGTGAAGGTTCGAGTGTAGCCACCAGACTGCATCCAGCCCCCGGGGGCCGCAGGGAGCAGGTGCCCGTGGTAACGGCCACGCTCGTTTGCGGCTGACAAGCCAGGCACCCCTTTTACAGGGAGAGGCTGAGGGACAGGAGGTTAAACAACCTGTCTGGGTCACGGTTAGTTAGTGATGGGGCTGGGACGTGCGCCCCGATCGCACACCCACTCTAGCAGACTCCGGGGTTCACCATCTGACCGTCGGCGACACTGCCTCCCCCCGCCCCACTCCACGCCCCCCCCCCCCCACCGCCTCCCGAGGGCCTCCAGGAGCAGCCGAAGGGGCCAAGTACATGGATTTCAAGATGTTTAATGAGCGCTGCTCTAAGTCATTGCCCACGGATGCAAGTTCCTGTTCAACACTCACGGTTATGTCCTTATTTAACGAGGACGTAGAGCGTGGCCAGGGCACAGTCGACCTGGGGTCGGCCACGTGAGGGCCCTTCCTCGTAGGGACGTGGCTGGTTTCGGCTCTCCCCCCTCCCACCCTGACGCCCACACACGGAACAGAAGCCAGACAGAGCAGCCCAGGATTGAAAGGTGGAGTCTCCGTTCAGAGAAGGGGCTTGTAGCCTCTGCTGGGCTCTGGACACATGGGCAGTTCTGAGGATGCCTGTGGATCCCTGCTCAGGATAACGTTTTAAAGTGGAAACAAAGCACGGCAAAGAAAACCGATTATGCTGAAGTACAGTTACCAAAAGTAGTTAAAAGACACATTTGCCATATAAAACTACATGTGGTTGTTTATGTGTTAAATAACAAAATCTAGTGGACCACCAGAATGTTGAAGTGATGAGGGAAAGAAGCCTCTCGTGATGTCTGCAACCCTCCTGACGTGACGGGAAAATACCCGGGGTTTCCAAGTGATGGACAGAGTCACAGCAACCGCAAATCCTACTGTGGGCCGCTGCCTGTGTCCACAGAGGAATAACACGACACCTCGCAGCAGGGAGTCTGTGAAGATCAAGATCCAGTGATCCCCCATCCAAGTGTACGGACCCTCTGGAATTCCACCCCCAGACCTCTGGAGCCCCAGGTAAAGAGCTGGCCACTGGAGGAGGGGAGGGTTCGGGAAAGCAGCAGAGAGACAGCCCGTCTGCACTTGGGGGCACAGCTCACGTCCAGAGGGCCCTGTGGTCCCGGGCAGTCCTGGGAATCAGTCTCCCAGAATCTTCCCAGACGCTCCGATGCTCAAATAGAGCTGCTTCTGTTTTCTCCCAGGACACCCCCGAGCACTCCAGGAGACTTTCTCAAGCACTCCAATAGCCACAGTCATCACTACTACTTTATTAGTAAAATTTCAGATGAGACGGGCTGCCAACTACTCTGCAGACCAGCCGATCTGGGTCCAGACCCTGGACGTGGGCAGGGGGTAGAGGCAGCAGCCTGGGGCGGGGGGCAGGGCTCAGCTCCGAACTGCAAGGCTGCCCGGTGGCAGGAGGGGTTCTCAGCGCTGGGCCAGGACTGAGCATGTCCTGGAGGCCTTGCATCGAGAACCACGGCGGAGGGAGGGAGCCAGCTGCCCAGAGGCGTGCAAGGGAGGAGGGGACACCAGGGCCCCCCAGGGGGTAGCACTGCTGGGAGCAGGGGGTCAGTGCTTGAAAGCAATTAGTCTGCAGGACATTGGAGCCAAGTGTCCATCACCCATCGCACAATCCAACGCTCCAAAATCCTCCAACGGAGAAGCAAGACGGACACTGGGAGCATCTGCTCAGTCGCCTCAGCCTCCGGTCCAGGGGCCTCACTGAGAACCAGAGGCGAGCAGTGAACTTGAACCTGAAAAGACCCAGATGCCATTCACACCCTGCATACAGTTTCAGGAGCTTCAGGGCCCTTTGCTCTAAGCCCCTCCTGCCCCCAGCCATAGGGGACAAAACTGAGACTGGAAAATCGCGGGGCCATCTTGTAGCTGCGGGTCCCAGGCTGAAGGCTCATGGGAACGGGAGGCCCCGGTGGACCTGCCCGATGGTTGTGTGTTTGTTCTCCAGTGATGGGTGGGGGGAGGGAAACACTGGGAATCTACCCCACCAATTTCCAGGCCGGGTTATGAAAGGGACAGGGGGCTTCGTGTGCTCCAGTGCAAGAGGGACAGCAAGTGTCCGAGCCACACAGATGCTCTGCAGAGCAGAGACGGTACACGGCTCACACCCACGGCTGTGACGGGGCAGGTGCCAGGGATGCCCAGCCACTGGGCAGAGCACTGAGCGTGGGCTGGGCCTGACTGGAGCATCGTCAGGTGCGGGCATCGGGGACGTGCCGGGGAAAGCATCGCGGCTGGCCGGGGGTGGGGGTCAGAGCCCAGCCTCACCTCCGGGCCGATCTAAGGTGTGACCTAGGGCAAGCTGTCACCTTCGAGGCCTGCTTTTCTCACCTGTCACATGCAGGACGGGCTGGACAGTCTCTGGGACCCATGCACCCTCGCGCTCCTACGACGCAGGCCAGGGAAAAGCCCTTCCTCCCATCTCCTTCACACGGCGCGCCCCTCACCTCAGCCCCTGTGCAAGTAAAATCCTCAGGGTTAAAGGCTTCTTCCACTCACGCTAACGTGTGGAAGAGGAAGCCGATAAAGGGATGGGAACAGTTGCTCGCGACTCCCCTAAAGGCTGCAAGCGCTAAATAAAGGCTCTTGATGGTCAGGCCCGACAGCCTACCAGCACTGCTCCAGGGGCAAAGTGTACGGTGTGTCAGAGCACATGGAGGACGCACGGTAATTCAGCCGTCAGGACCCAGAAGATTGTACAGCGCGGGCACCTCTGCCTCCACACGTCCCCACCAGGCCAGCCTGCCCCCGATCTGCTTAAAGGGACACCACCCGCCAAGAGAGGCCCCGGATGGAGGCCTCGGTTAAAAGCAGCACTTTGCAGAGATCCCACGGGAACAGGAATATTTCGTGACAGTCATATGTAAATAACAAAAAGAGGAAAACAGTATTTTCCTGGCGTGGCCTCCTGGGGTTTCCCACCGTTCTAGAGGTCGCCTAAATGCAACCACAAAAACTAAATTCTTCTAGTAAACACTGGACTGACCAAGAAGAGACCTGGGACTGACCGGAGGCCTGTTGGCCGGAAAAGCAACCGAGCCAGCAGACAAAATCCAGGAACAGTTGGCACGCGAGTTCCGCGGCTCCAGTGGAGGCGGTGGTGGAATGTCCTGCCCGGTGGGGAGGGGTCTTCTCCACGGGTTATTTAGTTATTTGGAATCAAAAGGGCAGGGTGGGCACAACAAGCAGACCAAGTTTTCATCGGTTTATTCCTGTCGCTGAAACCTCCGAGGGTGACGTGCCCCTTGCCGCCTACCTTGGTTCGGCCCCGTACACACAGGTTGGCGTAAACGTGCCTGAGTCTGATGGCCTGAAGGGTCTCGGCTAACAGACGGGTGCTTCTGTGGGGGCACATCCGGCCTGGGGCGTTCTGATAGAAAAGTGACTTTACAGGTCTGCAGGCGGACAGACCACGGGGGTTCTGAACCTGTCCTCCCCCACCTGACACAAGGCACTGGGTCCTCTCCACCCATGGGGCCGGCACCCTTGGGACACCCAGAGCGCTCCTCGCAGGCTGGTTTCTACTTTCCCGACTGTGTTTCCCCCTCTAGAATCGTCCACCGGGCCTGGACCATTCACACATTCCACGGAGTCACTAACCCACCTGTGATCATTACCTGCGTTATTTCTACTTTCATCGTTATTACTGGAAGACACACCGAGTCCGGAGAAGGGCAGGTGATTTCAAGGAGCTCTGGCTGCACAGAAGTTGCAGCTCAGCGCAGCTGAGGACCGCCCTGCCCCACACCTGTCTCGGCTCAGGACACGATGCCCAGCCAGTCCGGCACCCCAGCCCCTGAGCTCACAAGCTCGTCTGGAGGCCCCAGGACGGCCTGTTTGCCCAGGTTTCCCACAGAGGAGGGCTGGCGAGCTTCCGCAGAGCTCTGCGGGCCCTGGGCCCTGTTCCGAGGGCACGTGGAGAAGCAGGAAGGCAGGCACCCTTGTTTTGCCTCCTTCCTCACGCACAGGGGCTGCGAGACCCCGGGCCAGCCGCGGTGTCTCCGCGAACCCACTGGCTCAGCTGTGACGTGGGGGACACGGCCTGCCTCGTGGGCGTGCGCTCAGGGCCACAGTGAGCGCTGAGAGCACAGTGCTGGTGGTTGTATTTTTTCAGTAACTCCCAGCTGTCTACCCCCAAACAGAATGGCAGTCTGAACGACACTGCTGGTAAACAACATAAAACCCTAATTCCCTCGAGTCGGGGCCTGCGGAGTGGGGCAGGGGGCGCCGGGTCGGGCCGCAGCTGCAGACAGCCATTCCTGGAGGCCGTCCGGAGGCTGTGAGTGGGTCGGTGCCCTGAGGTCAGCGCCAGGCTCGTCTGCTTTCTGTCCCCGGGCTGTCCTCGCTCTGTGTGGGGCTCCCTGAGCCTTGGGCACATGCTGTCCCAGTGGCTCTGCTGAGAATCCCCCCAATTTGCCAGGACCAACTGGACCCACAGACAGAAGAGGGGATGGGGCTGAGGGGCACCGGCTGGCGGGGTCCCCGAGGCCACGTAATTCCTCCTTTTGTTGGCTGGGCCCCAGGACCCTCCTCAAGCATCACAGCAGCTGGGGAGCGGCCCCCCTAGTTATTACCGCGGGGTGCCAGGCGCAACGTCCACCAGCGCACAGGGTGTGACCGCGGCGGCAGCAGGTGGCCCTGCGGAAAAGGCCAGAGGGCGTCCCTGTGATCACTGTGGCCCGGCTCTTCAGGCGAGCGGGGGTGCGTGCCTGTGCGGGTACCGGGGCCGCCGTGGCCCCTCTGATGGGCAGGGCACAGGCGGGGATGACTGGGACACAGTCTCCTAGCGGTGGCGCAGCCCAGGGGAGCGGATCCCAGGGGATCCCGGCTCTGTGCCCTGCGGCCGGAGTCGGTGCAGCCCTCCTTCCGTCTCCCCACAAGGGGACGGCAGGCTGGATGAGCCTGACGGAGTCAGGGGAGTCCTCTCCAGTGGCTCCCAGGACACCCCTGGGTCGTTTATTTGCCCACCTGTCCCCATCTATTCATCCCTCCCACTTTCCCTGGAGAACCTGGGACACGCCAGGAGGGCAGGTGTGGGACCCTGCCCTCCCCAAGCTCGGGGGCATTTCGTAAGGACTTGGAGCAAGTCTTCGAGGGAGGGCGTTTGTCCTCACACTGGGGCTCTGCCCTGACCAGTGCCGGGACCCCGGGGCCATGTGGCCTCGAGCTGTCCCCAGGCTTCCTCATCTGCTTCCCCGGTGGTCTGGTTCTTCTCGCACACTCTCTGGGCTGGATGGACGTTTTACAAGCCTCCCAATCCGTGTGGCCCGGGCCGCCCCCTCCCACTTGGAAGCGTGTCAGCCTGGGGGTGACCGGCCGGCTCTGGGAGCACCAGGAGGCTGATGCCTCGGCACTGGTCAGGTCGCCAAGGGTCTCAGCTTAACCAACTAAAAAAGTACTGAGGCAAGGACTCGGGTTAGTAATAATCACAACAACAACAGTCACAAGCGTCCTTATGGTGTGATACGTGTGGAGGGCCAGGGGCCTCGACAAACCCAATGGTGACAGTTTGATATTGACGACACGTGGCCTGTTGAAAAAAGACCCCCAAAGGAAACATCTGATCATCAAGGAAGAGCTTCCTGGATCACAGAACGTGACCTTTGCACGCCCACGCAACTCCTCACTTTGCAGAGAGAAAGCGAAGCCTTCCTCGCTCATGACCGAGGCCTCCAGGTGCCCCAGGTGTGGGCGCGGCCCCGAGGGCTCACCTCCACAGGAGCCACCCCTGCAGAGCCTGCCTTCCCTCCTCAGTCCCTCCACCGACCCAGCCCGAGGGGCACACCTGGGGCCTGGAGGCGGGGCGGCGTGAGAGGTGAGCCTCAGTCCGGCCTCCCTCAGCCGGTGACCCTGGAGGAGCCGCTTACCCTGTTCCCCTGTGTGAAAAGTGGGAGCATAGTCGTGTCCCAAACGTTTTGCAAAGATGAAGCACATACCGTCCCTGAAAGCACTTTCCTACTGTCACTGCCTGATCCCCAGATGGCACTGCCAAAGCCCGAGGCTCTCCGGCAGATTCCGTGTGGAACCACTCGGAGCTCCGAGTCCACTTTGACTGGATGTGTGCCTTGGAGGTGGAAGCTATGACCTCACCCTCGCGTGCCCTGCTGGCGGTGTGGCTAGCGGGCTCAGATGGATGCAGCCGGGGTGCTCACGTGTCACCGCGGGCCAAGGGCCACCCGCAGTGCGCACTGCCCACCCTCCGTGCTCTCTGCCTCTCGGGGCACGGCGGGGGAGCCTGCTCTGGAGCGGACAGAGTGGGGAGGACAGACCGTGGACGTGGGGACCGGCCGTGGGTGTGAGCTGGGGGCACCCAGCAGGTGGGAAAACCACCCCCGGCTGAATTCCCACCAGGGAACAAGCCCGGCCCCAGGGCACCATGGCAGGGGCTGGGCTGCCCCGTGGGGAGAGGTGGAGGCTGGAAGCCTGGAGGGCCGTGTCCGGGTCCGTCGGCCTGTCTGTCCCACAGAGGTGTCGGGAGCTCCCGGTCACAGGACGACGCGCGGGGCTTGCAGGCACGGAGCGCTCAGGGTGGCCCCAGTGGGCCCGGACACCAGGAAGCGGGACAGGGCACAACAGCGACCGGCAGCACAGCGAGGCCTCGGGGCAACCAGACGCGACGGCCAAGCTTCTCACACGCTGCGGCCAGCCCGCCAGCGCCAGACAGCCCAGCACGGCCGGGAGGGGCGGCAGGACCCAGAGGGGCGCGGGGAAGAGCAACCAAGGGGAGGAAGCAGAAACCCCGGGCTGCAGGCAGAGCGCGATGCTGCCCAGGCCACCTGACCCCTGGAGCCTGAGCTGCCTCTTCTGTGAAAGCAGCAGGGCCCCGGTGGGGGGTGGGGGGGCTCCAGGAGTCTATGAAAAAGGAACGGGGCTGTTCCGGAGGGCGGAGGGACAAAGTGCACCTGCCCAGGCAGAAGACGGGACTGTTTCTGAGCTTGGAGGCGGGGATACCTGTCACTTGCAAACCGCCTTCAGGCGCAGCAAGGCGGCAACGCTCTCCTCCATCGCCCCCGCGGCAAAGGCAAAAAGAACCCACCAGACTTGAGAGGGATGTGGAGAATGTCAGTCTGACTCTGTTGCTTCTCTGCTGAAAAACTTCCCACGGTTCCCACATCTACCCCTCGAAGTCCAGCCTCTTCCCACGGCCAACACACCCCACCTATGGGGCCTGGTCCTCCCCTCCCCTGCTCACCCCCAGTGTAGACGGATCTGCTCTTCCCCAGTGCAGACGGTCCCACCACCAGCCTCCAAGTCCTGCCCGGGATGCTCTCTCTCCAGCTCATCACCGGACAGGCTCCTTCCTGACTCCTGGCTCATGGTCACTGCAGACCTCCCCCCCGGCCCCGCCCCCGTCACATCACCCTGTTTTATTCGCATTCCTGGTACTTCCGTTGCTCATTGTGTGTCTCCCCGTTAGAATGTAGGTGCCAGGAGAGAGGAAACCTGTTTCTGCTATCGGTGAATGCAGAGTTGGCACACGGAGGCTCCACAGACACTGGCTGAACGGTGGGGGTCACGGAGCCGCCCTCAGTGACGGCCTTTCATAGCCAGCAGGCATCCTTCCTGGGGGGCGTGACCTGGGTTAACATCCTCCACATGCCCCAGGCCGGCTCCCCACGCCATGCAGACCGGGGACCACATGTCATTTCTTTGGAGGATGGGCCGGGAGGGCCTTCGGACGACTCGCTGCCTCTCCTCTCCTGGGGCTGCTTCTCCATCACATCGTTCACGCTGCTAATGGGTCCCTGGGGTGAAGCTTCATGCAGGAGGCAGGGCCTCTGGAGCCTGCTCAGAGCTGCCAGCGCGAGGCCCACACGTGGCTCTCTGTGGCTGATGGTGTGACAGTGGTGGGCTGGTCCTAGAAGGGGGAATAGGAATGGACCCTCCAAATACACCTTAATCTGATGAAGACATTAAAGTAACACGGTGCATTTTTTAGGTTAAAGAATTATTATTAGTAGTAGTATTTTGGTGATACGGGGGAAGGAGTGCAGGCAGGAACGACTGGGTGGGTTGTAGGGAAATGGAACGATTTTCAGTTCTTCGTGTGCCCCTCTCTCCCAGATTAGCGCGAGACCACATAAGCCAGCGCCCGGGATCTGCCAGAGGCTTAAGGTAACAAGTCAACCTGATGTTGCTATAGGAACCGGATTCTTCCCAGTGCCATGGCAACCGGCTCCGGAGTGTGTCGGGCGCGCTCCACGTCAGAGCTCGGGAAGAGGGCATCAGAGGTGGGGAGGTGGGGGGGCAGCTGGATCCTTCCCACACCCGTGAGCGGCGAACTCGAGTCAGCGAGGCTCCCTTTGAATCGGGACACCGGTGGACGGTGGGCATCTCCGTCAGAACTGCTCAGAGGCTCTGGGGACACCCTCCAACTTTCGGGGCCCGTCCTTGGTTTCCCACGTCAAAAACTTGTAATCACAGCGAGGTATCACCGAGGAAGGCTTCCTCCTGGGGTAAAGGAAACAACCAACCAACCAACAAGACAACACCCAAAAGCTCACCTTGGGCCGTTCTGAAGCCCGAGGTCCTTTCCTTCTGAATATCCTTCATGAGTTTCTGAGTGACAATGAACTCCCCCCACCCCCCTCCCCAAGTAAGAGCAGCTGAAGACAGACGGGAAACAAATCACAGCCCCTGCTTCCCTAGGGACTTAATGATCCAGATCGAGTTACCTGGACCGGTGACGGCGCTGTCCTATCGCCAGCCCTCCTAGCAGGTTGTAATTTCACTCCACGAATCTCAACAATAGAGTCCAAGGTTGCAGGTAAGAAAGTGAGCACGTGCCTCCCACATGCTATGCACTCACTGTGGCTGGCCTTTCACGTCACCAAGCCCTGGCTCAGTGGAACCTCCTGATTTGCTGCTGTTGACCTAAAGCAGTGGTTCTCCCAGCATGGCCCGGACGAGCAGCTTCAGCAGCACCGGGAGCTTGTGAGGAATGCAGAATCTCAGGCCTGCCCCGGCCCTTCCCCATCACAAACGGGGTGCGGCCCTGTCTACCCTCACAGGCTCCTCCCTGACCCCTGCTCAGCCCAGGCCGAGAGCCGCTGGCAGGAAGGAAGGGTCTTCTGATGCCTCCCGGGCCGCTTCCTGCCCCCGCAGGCTCTCTGGTCGCCCCGCAAGGGGCCGTTCGGGTCCCGCTGTCCCGGCGAGCTCACCGCTCCCCAGAAGAGTGCTCATTTGTGACACAGCTGATCTTAGGACCGCGCCTGACATGGTTCTCAAGTCGGCCTCTGTTTAACTCCGCCCTGAGAACCGCTTCTGCTTCCGGAAGCCACTCCAGGTTAGCCTAATTTTTCTTCCTGTGACAAACAGCCCTACTTGCTGTCGAAACTGGCGATGACGCTGCTCCTAGATATTCTCTCCAGGTGGAACGTCCCAGGTCCCTGTACAGATGCTTATGGAGCAGGGCTTCCAGGTGGTCCCCTCGAGGGACGTGACCAAGGTGAGATAACCCCTTTGACCCCTGGAAGCATCACATGGGCTCTGACCTCACAGCCGCCCCACCTGGACGCTGCATACACAGCTGGGCAAAACCCAGGGTTGCTTCCTTACCACACACCTCTCAGTCCGTGGGCAATGAACGCTCTGTTTTTGTTTTGTTTTTTTTTTATCGCAATCATTAAGTCAGTCCTCTTCCATTTCTATTTTTTGAGCCTGAGCACAGAAGTTTGCATTTCTAATAATAAATTTATCTCATTAGTTTTGGTCCAAAGCTTTTATTCAGGCTATTGAACTTATTTTTACACTGTAAAGAAAATGTGATATTATGCATTTATATTGCCGTTTTAAATGTTGTTATTATGCTGTCCATGTTTCATAGCCTCTACTATTCACGTAAAATGAGCATCTTGACTTTAAGCTTTAAAAACATATTTTTTATTAGCTCATCACAGGAATTATAACACCATTAATTTAAACGTTCCCCTTTGATCTTAGGTTATTTTCAATTTTTTTTTTTGGCTGTTATACATAATGCTGCAATGAACGTCATTGTACGTAAATATAAATCTTTGCCTAATTATTTTCTAGCCTAGATTCCTAGAAGGAAAATTATTGGTAAAAGCATAGGAGCATTTCAAAGACCTTGATATCTATTACTAAACTGTTTCCAGAAAGGTTATACGTTTTCTATTTCTACCATATTATATAAGAGCCCATTTCACCAAAACTTGCTAAGATATTATTTTTTAACTAAATCTTGGCAATATAATAAGTGAAAAGTGGTATCTTGTTTTAATTTGCATTTCTCTTTCACTAGTGAAGCTGATTTTTAACATATATATATTGATGAACGTGTAGTTTATATTTATGAATAGATCTGTTCATGCCCTCTGCCCAGTTTTCTAATGGGGCTGTGAATGTTTCTCTTATTGATTTTTAAAGATCTCCTTATGCAACAGAAATATTGACCCTATTCTATCATTTTCTAAAAATAAATATTTTCCCAGTTTGTTTTTGCTTTCTAAAGTTTTCTGTCATTTTTCTGTTTAAAGTTCTATATTTTTATGAGTGAATCTCAATCTTTCCCTCTGTCTTTTCTCCTATTAATTGGATGTTTTAGAAGTCCTCTCTAATTGTGAGAGCAGTTAATTATTCATTTCCCCCCAATTTTTATGGATAATTATTATTTTACATGTAACTCCTTAATCCATACGTAATTTGTTTTGGCTAAATGTATAAGGTAGGCATGTAAAGTTATTTTTTCCCTATACTTAGCAATCCAGCCCCTTAACCTCACCCATCTTTCACTGGACTTCACTGCTTCCTTCATCACATGAGCAGGTTCTAAAAGAGCCATGTTTGCACCTAAAAAAGACACACCCTAATTTCATCTTTTTGGAGAAACATTTTAAAGTTCTTTTTACTGTAGCTGAATCAGAGATAATTTCAAACTAACTGAGTAAGGGGAAAGAGGTTTTGTTTTCTGGTACATGGCTTATGTCACATCAGAGATGCAACAGGAGGTGCAAATTTTCTTCTGTCTCTGAACTGATGCCCTATTTTAGGGCTCTGCCCTTCCACCGTTAAAATGGTACTACTGCACACGAGGTTATTTTGGACACTCTTCAAAAATCTTCTTCTGTACACCAGCAAATATCATCACTAGACTTTGCTTCCTACATGTTTTGTTTCACTGCTCTATCTGTGGGTTCCTTTACTCATATGACTTTGTTTAACTAGAGTGATACATTCATTATCTTATACAGGAGAGGACCCTCTCCTCCCTAGAGTTCTTCACATGTTTTTCTTGGTAAATTCTGCCTATCTATTCTTCCAAATAAACTCCGTCATTATTTTTGCCAAGTACCTCCTTCTTCCCATTTCCTTCCCCTGCAAAAAACCCCACCCTGGGCTGTTGATTGGAATTATTTAAAGTTATGAATTAATTTGGAAAGATCTGACATCTTCAAAATGTGCAATATTTCCTATGGAAATATGATGTTTCCATTTATTCCAACTGTTCTATGTCTTTCAGTTAACTTTGTGTCATGTATTCTCGTGTATTTAATTTTTGATACACAAAAAAGCCATTGGTTTTTAAAAATATTTATGTGATATCCAGCCACTTGTCTGAGTGCTTTCATTAGTCCTTACCATTTCCAGTTGGATTTTGTAAGCCTATAATCATCTTGTAGGCAAATATTGACAATTTTGTCTCTTCCTTTCCATTTCCTGCTTTGTTGCATCCTCTAGACTTACCACAAGGATAATTATCACTGGTTCCAGCCCCCATTCCTCCCTTGTTCTCGAGTTGAAAGGAAAGGCCTCCTGGGCTTCACCACTAAATGTTCACTGTTGGTTTGAGACAGACTTCTTTATCACGGTAGAAAATCGTTCTATTTTAAGCATATATTAAGAGTTTTATTTGGGATGGATATTGGATTTTATCGCATGTGGCATTACTTTTTAGTTGATTTACAGATATGATATGTTATAGTAATAAATTTCCCAATATCAAATAGTCCTTGAGTTCACTGGCTACATCCACCTAATTGTGAATCCATTGGATTCAGTTATTTTTCAACCTGTGTCCATATGTAAGACTGTCTTAAATTTGTGTGTGTGTGTGTGACATCTTTGTTGGATAATGCTACTTTTACTAAATAGAATTTTAGCTTTAATCTTTTTCTGCTTTTTGGAACAAATTATCTAAAATTAAAATTTATATTTTTCCAGAAAGTTGTCATTGAGATTTTCAAATTTCTGAGCATTCATTCTCTTAACCTGGAAGTCTCCTTTGTATATGCCATGGTTCATTATTAACTTTCTTTTTTTTTGTTTGTTTTATTTCTAACCTTTCCAGAGGTCACCTAGTTTTTATTTCCTAGCACTGGCTCCCTGACATACTTATCAAGTCTGTTCTTACACTGTTTCCTAAATTAATTAACATTAATCTTATTCTAGGCTTTCTGCATCACTTCGATTTTACTGTGTCTATTGTGCAGAATATGCTTGGATTTTATGTTTTAACGTAAGTCCGAGAGTCTTTGCCTTTTAATGATGAGGGCATTTAACCCACTTACACGTGTTACCGTAGTTGGCAGGTTTGACCCTTACTTGTGCCGTTTTGTTTCACGGTTCTGGATATTTTTGTGCACGTTTATTTTCTCATTATTTTGTTTCATAGACTATATTTTAGCCTCTCGATGTTTTGAAAGTAGAAAACCTGATTTTTAATCTTTATGTTTATTACATACAAATGCCACAGAAACTTCTATAATTCAAGAAGTCCAAACAGGACCGTAGCTCATGGCTCCCCTCATGAAGACAAGTATATTTAATGTGTTTTAAATACTTTTTTGTGGCACCATTTCCTTGTCATTATTAATTTAACCTGGTATTATATGTACAGTTTCTTATCATGTAATTATTTCTCAAAAGAGTACGGTATTTAAAAATAACTTCTAACTTCTAGTTTGCAACCAGAGTTAACACGGTTATTTTTATTAATAATATTAATAGGGGGACTTCCCTGGTGGCGCGGTGGTTAAGAATCCGCCTGCCCAATGCAGGGGACACGGGTTCGAGCCCTGGTCTGCGAAGATCCCACATGCCGCGGAGCAACTAATCCCGTGCGCCACAACTACTGAGCCTGCGCTCTAGAGCCCGCGAGACACAACTCCTGAGCCGTGTGCCACCACTACTGAAGCCCACGCGCCTAGAGCCCGTGCTCCACAACAAGAGAAGCCGCCACAGTGAGAAGCCCGCGCACCACAAGGAAGAGCAGCCCCCGCTCGCCGCAACTAGAGAAAACCCGCACGCAGCAATGAAGACCCAACACAACCAAAAATAAATAAATAAATTTATAAATAAAAATAATTATAATATTAATAGGATCGATAAGAACTATAATGTATTGGGTACTGGCTATGTGCCAGGAACCACATCAGGCACTTAACCTGTTTTTTCTACATAATCCTGATAGAAATCCCATGTTTCAGTGAGGTTTGTAAACGTTAGATAACTGCCGACAGTCCCACAGTCAGCACGGGGCAGAGCTGGGACTCAGCGGCTGGGCTCCGATCCCTGAGCTTGTTCTCTTAATTATTATGCCCTGGCTCAATGTAATTGGGGTCAAATTCACTATTGGTCCATTTTATGCCATCCCAGAGTCCTTGATTTTGATTCATTTCAAGAAACATTAAGGATTAATTGCTTCACTGTCTCAGGAGGAAGACAGGAATGGTGTGTTTTCGGAGACCTTATATCTTCACGTCTTTATAATAACTTTCCATCTGAATTCCATCTTATTTAATAAACCAGTTCTTGGGGGGCTGTCAGCCGGCACACATGTGGAATGCAGGCCAGGAATGTGCCTCTCAATCCATCCATTCCGTGGTGAGAAGTCCACTTGTTCTCTGATGTATGCTCTTTATTGATCCGTAATGTACAACGCGATTGCCAATTTAAAACTCGCTTGTATACGTACGGGTGTTTTATTTGGAAGTTTTTAGGAAGCATGTCAAGTGGGTTCGGTCTCCTGCCATTTTAAGAAGCCAGTATGGATCTTCTAAAAATTTTTTTTTCTCTTCATGGCCTCACTAATCTCTCCCAACTTTGTGTCTTCAACAAATTGGATGTTTCCTTTCTGCAGTTTCAATGTAGACTGTGGACCAGACGTGAGCCCCTGGCATTGAACTGGAGACCTCGCTCCAGACTGACAACGATCTATTAATCCACATTCTTTGATCAGAGCTGGCCAATGAATTACAAACCTATGTCGCTATATTTTTCACGAAGAAATCATGATAGATTTTCCTAAATGCCTTACTGAAACCAATGCTCTCTTAAGAATTCTTTTGAGCTAAGCCTAGTAACCCCACACAAAAAGAAAATCCAGTTAATCTGACGTGTTCCTAAAATTACTGATTTCTTCCTGAAGCGCAGGTGCGCCATCTCTCAGGGGATCTGTTCTAAGGGTCCTGCCAGGGAGTAAGCTTACGCTTGTCGAGCCTCTGGACCTGAGAAAATAAAAATGTTTGCTTGTCAGTTCCCTGTAGCTGCTCCGTCGTTTCACTGAGCTCACATCAGCAGCTCTAAGGAAACCTCAGGAGGTTCGACCACTATTTAGGGGAGGATCGGTTGAGACAGACTTTAACCCTCTACGACAGGCTGATCCTGAATGTACAACGGGCCGGCTCCTCCGTAATGTTCTGGCTGTGTGTTCTAGCCAGAGGCATCCTCCCTGCTGGAGGCTGAGCCCCCCACCTCCTGCCGTTGTTGCAGGAGCCCCCGTGGTCTCTGCGTCTCCACAAGCCTCTGCTGGACCGGATCCTCCTGAGGCAGCATTCCTTCCGGAGACTCATGGAGTCACCAGACCGCTTTCTTCTCTGCACTTTCTGGAGCATCCTCTCCCAACGTCTGTGGGCTGCGCCATGTGGAACGGGCTGCGCTGTGCGGAACAGTCTCTCCTGATGGGGGCAGGAGCCCAAGACCACCGGCCGCTCCCGCCCGCGATGGCCTCCCCCACCAGCCACTCTTTGTCAGAGTCCAGCTCGGCCATCTGGTTCTGCTCCCCTTTCTCTCTGAGGCTGGAACTCCCAGAACCCACGGCGGGAGTACGCTTAAATGCTCTGCTTTGTAACCAAATGAGACGTCTAGCAGAAGCGAGACTGTTTTGCTTCTGCACCTATTTTATGAACTGTAGTAAAGAAACCATTATTCAGACCATTGTGTACACAGGCAGCCTGTGGTGCATTCCCATAGCATAAGTCACGCTCCTTCCTCTTGCTCCTCGCTAGGCCTGAGTGGGGCCCCCGCACTCAGGTTTACGGGTTTACAAAATAATGGGGGACTCACATCCATGGTCGCTCCAACCGCTCCCACTGAGATGCACCTTGTAAATGACACTCACTGCCCAGGCTTGAGGTGTGAACGCCGCACTTCCCCCTTTTGCATGAACATTCCTCATAGGCATTATTCTACCACAGATCTTACATCATTCACCTAGAGACCTTCAGAAGCACATCAATTATGGGAGAAAAAGAGCTAAAAGGGGCCATCAGCCTTTGCTCTGATCTCACCTCTGACTAAGGTCTGAGGACCCAGAGTGGGAGCACAGACCCTGGGCCGGGGGCTGGGACAGCTGGCTGAAGAGTCAGGGCTGTCCGTGGAGGAGGCCAGGCCTGGTCCGCACTCTCTGCACCCCGAGTCCCGTGGCAGCTGGGCTCCGAGGGGGCGGTGGGCCTGACTGCTGTCTGAGCGTCCTCTGCACTCTCTTCTGTGGCAGCTCTCAGGGACGCACAGACCCTCTTTATCCGCACAACCCCCTCACCTCTTCTCTCACCAAGAAGCCCAGGAGGATGAGGACGTCCCCTGGCGGAAACGGCCCCCAGGGTATCGTCCATGACCTCCTACATACACATCATGGTTCTTCTCACTCCGAGGTCGCCCCCAGAAGGAAGGCCGACAGAGAAGGCTAGGACACAGGAGGCTGGGAGGGTGGGGGGAGGACCGCACGTACGCTGGGCACGTGTGAACGAGCCCAGTGGAAGGGAGAGGAGCCGGGGTCAAGTGTCCTCCGACAGCTCTGACCATTCCCGCGAGCACCGGTAGGTGAGTTGTGCGGGATGGGCTACGGCATTAGTGAGCCAGCTCAAAATAGCGTGGGTTTCACAAAACCAGGAAGACAGGAATGATACAGAGGGAAGAGGATCGTTCTAGTGTTTTCCAAGATCTTGCCAGCACATTACTGGAGCAGAGAGGGGGATTTCCAGGAGAGCTGGAGGCCCTGCAAGGCGGCTGGTCGCCTGGCCGCACACGAACTCCTGGGGACAGACGGGGCTGAGAATTAGCCAGCGACAGGGCACGACCAGGAGGCAAGAAGCTGGGGCGGCTCCTGGCCTGAGGGCTGCGGCCCCCAGAGAGCCGAGGTGCAAAGACGTGGGGTTTCAAGAGCTTGCTCCTGATAGAAGAAGACAGGTCATCTCCAACGCCGGACACCTGTTCCCCCGAGGCCATCGTCACGTGTGACTAATAGCGCCTTCCAGCCACTGGGAGGGCTTTGACGAAGGGACTTCTTTTATGCAGAGGTTTTCAGAGGGTGAGAAACCACCTCTTACCACCTGATTCACACCTGGGGAGGAAGAAGCCCCCCCCACCCCGAGTCTGCCCGGGCCGTCAGCCCTGCTCAGCCCTCCCTCCTACCCATCACGTGTCTGCAGCCACAGGAGCGAGAGAAGGGCCACAGGCCAGACATGGCTCATGTAGAAACAAACATGCTTAACCTGTAAAACTCCACTTTCTCAAGAACAGGACTGAGTACCCACCATATATTCCACACAAAAAGCATTACAAGACCGGTCTCTGCCTTCCAGAAGATAAGTCCAGCTGCAGAGGATGGACAGACAGACAGACACACCACACACACACACACCACACACACACACACACACACACACACACACCTCAAGGAGGACACTAACTTAAGCCCTGAATGGGGCCATCTTTGAATAAACGCGGTGCAATGTCAAGGAACGGCAGGGACAGCTTGGATCGCTGCACGGAAGAGAAAGGATGTCAGCGTGCCATGAAAACAGGTGGGGTCCAGAGCACGAGGGAGGGGCGGGCGCCCAGGCTCTAAGAGACCCCCGGGCCCACACCGCAGCACGCAGATGTGCGCAGACTCTGCGCTCGAGCCCTGGCTATGACACCAAGTTCCCCCAGCCAGCCTGTGAGCAGCAGTGGGCGTCCTGCCCTCAGCTCCCCACCCCCAGAGCTAGTGCAGTGCCTGGGGCCAGAGGGACACACTCACACACACACACACGCAGAGCCACCACTTGTAACCGTGCACAGTGAGCCAGGCACTAAGTAAGACACCTTATCAACAGGACACCTAATACCTATGAACAGCCTGTGAGGTAGAGATTATCGTTCTAATTTACAAGAGAGGAAATGGAGACTTGGCCAAGGTCACGGTTAATCAGAGGCAGAGCTGGATGTCACCCCATCTGTGCCCTTCCCTGTGCTGTCATGTCAAAGGTCTACTGCGCAGACAGTTCAGCCGTGGCGTTGCTGTCCAGTCTGCCCATCGCCTTTGACCTTCATTCTGACCATCTAAGCCAGTTCACCTGGAACCCATGTGTAAGCACTAGGATGTGGCTCAGCTGCAAAAATGAAACAACAGTAATGGTGACTTTATTCTTCTCTCAGACAAAGCCACCTAAAGGGAGGGAGGCTGGGGCGGCAGCTGCATGGCTATCGGGGCCCAGGCTCTCATCGTTCTGCTTCACTGACCTCAAGGCCTGGCTTCCAGCTTATGGCCTAACATGGCTGCCAGGGCTCCAGCTATTACAACTGCATTCCAGGAAGCAGCAAAGAGCAAGGAGGGAAGAAAAAGGGCTTATCTCTTCCCTTTAAGGAGCTTTCATTAAATTACCGCATACAGTTTTTATCTCTCACTCGTCAGAAATTATCACCAAGCCTGACAGGACATGGAAAATCTGGTCCTTTTAGCCTACATAGCAATGTGCCCAGATGGAAATCAGGGTTCAGCTGCTCAAGAAGAAGGCTAGATCAGGTGCTGGGGCAGACAACTTGAAATTTTTATTATTATTTTTTTAAGTATCAGGGTGTGCCTGGTTTTCAAGAGCTCAAATGCAAAGTTAATAATTTCCACTGGAGGCCTTCCTCCCTCCCTCCCTTCCTTCCTTCCTTCCTTCCTTCCTTCCTTCCTTCCTCCCTCCCTCCCTCCCTTCCTTCCTCCCTCCCTCCCTCCCTCCCTTTCTTCCTCTCTTCCTAGTACCACTGCAGTCTGGAACTCAGCAGGGATAAAGCAAATAAGGTCACGAAACAACGATTCCCCCCCCCCAACATTCTTATTCTCCCCATGAACAGCACACTTTGATTCTAGCCTCCACATTAAAAACATACAAAAACTGTTCCAAGGCCAAAGACCAGGATATGTAGTTGGTACACTGCCACCAAGTGAAGGAAAGCCTGCCTGTGGTCAGAGTGGTGAATGGCAGGTTGGCATGTGGCCGAGCCAATGGAGACAGGGACACGGTGTATCTTCCTACCTGTCCCAACCTCCCAAGACAAGTGACACAACGAAAAACATCACTGGCGTTTAAATGTTCATCTATGAACTTCTGCAGAGTCTGAGGTCTCTCCAAGCACTGCAATTCCTCAAACAGCCAGCAGGGGCAGAAAGGAGGGCAGAGGCGGCAGAGGTCCTGGCTCAGCAGCTGCAGGAGCAGAGACGCAGCTCGACTCCCAGGCTCTTTCCACTCTGGTCCCGAGACCAGCGGAGGTGTGGGGAGTCATTCCGAGGGGCTTCCCGGTGTGGACACTCCCCAAGGCCGCTACCCAGGGCCCAGTGGCTGTCCCGAGATATCGAGGACAAACGTGGCAGCTCCCAGCTCACGCCTGAGCGGGCCGGGCACCATAGGATGGTCCACGTGGGCCGGGGGCAGCACGGACCCTGGAGGGCGCCCCGAGAGTTTGGTGGGTGGTGACAGAGCTGAGGATGCCGACGGGAGAACGAGGGATTTGGGGCAGAGTCTTCTGTTTCTCCAGGTACCGGCCCTCAGTTCTCAGTGAGCCAAGCGTGAGCTGCCTCCGGGGGGGAATCTGTTAAAGTCAGGCTCCTGGACCTCCGTCCGTCCGTCCCTCCCTCCCCCCCCTCCCTCCCAAAGTTCTAAACTAGGAGATCCAGGCGGGCCCAGGGGACATGGGTGCTGTTGGCCAGGCCCTGATGTGGGGGCAGTGATGGACCCGTGGATGGACCCGTGGGCCAGCTGGTTCACAGACAAGGTTCCTTCACCGTCCCGTGTGGCGAGACCCTGGTGGGAGCTCCCGGGGCTCTCCTCTAAGGTCACCACACCCCCTGCAGCCTCATGCTCCCCTACTGCCACCTCATGCGGGAATGGGGAGCTGGCTAATCGCCAGCCCCCAGCCCCTGACCCTCCACGGACGCGACGCCTGTTACTGCGTCACCTGCCAGCCCGCTGTCCTCCCGGGACCCCCCACCTGCCGCCCCTCCGCCAGCCCATCCGTCGTGTGCACGCTCTCCTCCTAACGCTTTCCAAGCCCCCCAGCCTCCCCACGTGTCTTTGTTCCCAGTTCTTCCCTTGAACGGTTTGTGTCTTGTGATATTAAAAAAAAAAAAAAATCCCTGCTCCAAAAGTATTCGAAGGCTATTTTGACAGGATTAATTTAAGAAACCTGCAGCATCACAGCAATCTGGAAAGAGGGCAGGTTGCTCAAGAAAGTCTAAGGAAAGGGCTACAAGGACGACTCCATCATCGCCATGGAAACACACCCCAAAAGTTTCTGGGTCCCTGCTAATAACAAAGAAGGCATGTCTACGGGGCTGGCCCACCAGCGAGCCAGGAAGGACCGCTGAGCAGCGGTCCCCACGGATGGAACCCTGGCCGGGACGCTGGGACTCAGCAACAGAGCCAGATGGAAAGAGGGATGCGAGGGGCGGGTGGGTCGTCCGTAACCCTGGTGACAGAGACACCCTTCATCATCAGCACTGATTCCCTTGGGAGAAGATATTTAAGGGATGCAGCACCTTCTTGAGACTATGATAAGAATAATCAACCGTGTGGGGAGGGAAGAAAAGAAGGGAGAGCTCAGCGGTTAGGGCAGACCCGTCTCTCCCAAGGACAAGGAGGGGGAGACGGCAGTCCAGGGGGCAGAGGGCGGCAGACGAGGCTGGGAAATGAGAAACGGTTTGCCCCGCAGCCTCCCGAGTCCGGGAGAACCGTCCCTGCTCCGCCCGGCGAGGAGGGCCTGTGGCACTTGGCTGACGAAGCTAGAAAGTGGGCATCGGGTTCTAGAAAGTTCCCGAGAGGTGACCTCACCGAACCGCCAGGTGGGCGAGGGTGCCACCCACCCACTGCCTGTGGTCGGCCCGACGGTGCAGCTTCCAGAATGTATCTAATTTAGCTCTTCTCTCTTTCTGAATACTTTCTTAGGTGCCGTTTTGGTCTTCTCAGCGAAACTGGCGTTTATCGGTTACACGTTCCTAAGACTCTGGGCGCTGAATTTGGAGACCACGGCTAGTTCCTGGGACGGCTCCTCACTCATTAAACGTGTCCCTGAAAAAGGCTGTAGAGCTTAGCCTTCAGCTCTGGGTCCAATAAATGGAAAGGGTTGTAATGAGATTTGAAAGAGCCAGTGTAATTATATGCCAAGAAGCGTTAGCTGATTACGAGTGTGTGGATGTCTCTCTGCGCTGGCTGTACTGAAGATGGGGCAGGGACAGAGACAAGGAGACGCAGAGACACACGGGGGCAGGGGGAGCAGCGGGGGAGGAAGACCCGCACCCCTCTGGCGATGGCGGCTCCTTTCTGTCCTACGATGGAGCCGGGTGGCTCTCCGGGAAAGCCTGAGATGAGGTATCACCTGTCACCTTGGCTCGCGGCACATGTACATTTGTGCACACAATGGCCTGGATGTTTCAGGTGTGACTATGGTAACGTCCGCTGGGGAAGTGTGGTGTATGTAGCTGTGTTTTCCTTTTTAAGGAGAAAACAAACACAGGCTGACTGCTCTCTCCTTGCAGGTCCTTCTCCTGTAATTTTAGATCCGCTCAAGGCCAGGGAGGAGAGCTGCGGAACAGCAGGCTATTCCGGATGGAACAGAAACGCCGATACTGACAAGAAGGAAAGCTCCGGTTCCAATCTTGTCCAATTTGGGCTCCAGTCAGTGAGCAAAAGAGATCTCATTCCAGAGATGGCTTAAAACCCCCTGGCAAAACGGCCTCGTGTTTTCCAGACCCCACGGAGAGGATGGCGGGATGGGTAGAGCCTCGTGGTTGAGGAGAGGGAGGGCTGGAAGGGGCGGGTCTAGCTGCTTTGAGTTCAGCACCAACTAGATTCTCAGTCCCTTTCAAACACAGTCCCCATCCCACCAACGTCTGGAAAGGACCGCCCGGTGCGCAGCCACCTTGTGTCTCTGGCTGGCGGCTTTGCTCGCTCTTCTGAAGAAGCACCGGGCTTGTCCAAGTCCAGGCAGGCGGCTGCAGAGCCCCCCCGAGATGCTGGAGGAGGCATGAGGGGGTCTACTCTCCTTCCCCTGCTTTGCCGGCTTCCACAGCGGCTCAGGCAAGGGGAGCAAAGATGCGAGGGCTGCAGCCCCGGGGGGGGGGTGCTCCCCTCCACCCGGCTCTGCTCCAGCCAGGCAGGGCCCTTCACAGTCCCCAAGACGGCCTGTCACGCCGGCCCTGTGCCTGCTTCACCTCCCTCCCCTTCAGCTCCTGCTGTGCTTCCTCCAGGAAGCCCTCCAGACCAGACCAGCGTGGGCTCCCTAACCCCTCACCACTGCGGGCCGGTCAGCACATCCAGGGCAGACGGTTGGACCACCTCCTCCCTGGGACCCTTTGGGCTTTGCTGTGCTCAGAGCAGGCCCTCTGCCCTCCAGTCCGTGGTGAGCCCGGCCCTTCCCAGAGCTCCGGGCCCTGGAGCTGAGCACGGGGACCGCTTCCCAGGAGGGTCATCGAGGCGGCAGTGCAGACACGTATCTGCAGGGGACGCGGTGGGGATGCGGGGGCTGAGCCAAGGAAACCCAGGCCCCCACCCACCCCTTCGCAATGTCCTGAAACCAGGGCCACGGCTGGGGAGACTCTGGGCTGCCTGCCCGTGCAGGGGCCTCGTCCCCCTCTGAGATCCCGCCCACCGGCCAGGGCTCAGCTCCTCCGGGACCACAGCCCCCGGGGTCCCTTCCCGCTCGGGATCTCCCGCCGGCACCCGGCACTCCGCCCCTCTGCCTTCCGTGTGTTGAAGAGGTGCTTGTCTCAGGTGCCCTTGACCCGGGCCACTGCTCGGAGACAGGCAGTGTGGACGTGGTTCCCAGGTTCACCTACGGGCAACACTGAGGCTCAGAGAGGCCCACGGCCCTCAGGGCCCACGTCACGCCCGAGGGCCAGGCTGACACTCGGTGTCCATGGAATCTACCCCCAACAAAGAGGCTGGCGCCGGCTCAGTGGCCCTTGGGGTACCCAGCAACCCCGCAGGATGGGGAACGAGCCTCCTGGTGGCAAAGGTGGGGAACCAGCAGTGGGAGAGGGAATGCCGGCGTCTTGCACAGGTCCCCAGACCTTTCCACCAAGCCTCCTGCAGGCCTGCTCTCATCGAGTGCAGGCAGCCTGCTTTGTATGATTTTGATGAAGCCTTTTTTTAACCTAAGAATTTAATTACAGGAGCTGCATTCCCAGAGGGCCTGTCACGTGAGTTCTCACCATGCAGACCTTCCGACAGCCTCAGGCAGCCGGAGGCACGGGGGCGACAGGGCCGCACGGTGCCGCGTCCCAGGAGGGCATCCTGCGAAGGCCCACCGTGGGTCTGGGCGACACGCGGGGAGCATCTGACCGGGGGTGCGCGCTCTGCCCGCGTCCTGGCCGAGCAGCTGCAGGGCGCCCGGAAGACAGGGAGGGATGGTGTGGCTCTGGGGACACGGAGGGCCGTGCTGCACCGGGGTAGAGCCAGACGTCTCAGCTGACACGTCTGTGAGTCAGGCCGCACCGAGCAGGCAGGCCACACATTGGGCAGGACAGGGCCGGGGCGCTGTCCCCGGGGGGAGCGTCGCCGGGCACGTGGGGCTGGAACCGGGCAGGGGGAGGCCGGGCCTGGGTGGGCTCGGGGTTCGGGAGGGACCGCGAGGCCAGCCCTGGGCTCCCGGGCCCCTCGTCTGGATTCCCTGGTGCTGGGGGTCACCTGCTGACCAGGTCAGCGGCGTCAGGCCGGAGCCTCTGACATCGGTGGCAGGGTGGCCGCAGGCAGGGCATCTCCCAAAGCCTCTATGCCACAGGTGAGCCTGCGGTCCCGGCGCCTTCAGGATTCCACGAGTGCACCCCGCACCCAGATGCCGGCTGGCGTGGAAGCGACAGGAGGTGACCTGGATGCGGCCACAGTGCTGGCTCCTTCTCACGGCGGGGGCTGGGAACAGGCCACAGTCCCTCCCACGGGCCAACCGCACACACCTGGCAGGTCCCGCCGGGAGGGGAGGCAGCCAGGCCAGGTCTCTGCCCTGGAAGGACTCAGGGGGCGACCAGCACAAGCGGGGTAGGCAGGACGGGGGACCCCGCTCACCGGGAGGGGCCGTGGTGCTGACGGGGGGGAAGGGCCCCTCGGGACCAGCATGCCGGGAAGAGCGTGGCCCGGGCAAAGGTCCAGACGTGAGATGGCTTAAATCATGGGCCCCCAGAAGGGCCTTGAGCGAGTGAGACACAGAGACGAGCATGACACAGGCAGGCTTTGGGTGCGTCTGCGTATGTGCGTGTACCTGTGTGCAGCTGCCTGTCTGTGTGCGCACCTGTACACCCTTGTCGTGGAGTGGACAGGAGATCAAGGTTTAGCAGAAATACACTAAACGCTTATTTCCAACTGTTCCCTTGTGCGGGCTTCCCGCCACCCCTGCTGAGACTGGCCAGCCTGCGCCCCGTCCCCTTGAAGGGGACAGAGTCGTCCCCGGATGCCTGCCGCGGGCTCTGGAGGGAACGGGTGTTCAGGGAAGCCGAGGGGCTGGGCTGAGCCGCCATCCTGCCCGTGCCAACCTCTCCTCCTGGGGTCACACGTGTGAAGAACAGCAAACCCACTGTGGGGAGCACTTCCTGCAGGACCTGGGGGACGAGAGCGGTCCCGGGCTGGGGGAGGGGAGAGCACACGGGCCCACACACAGGCGCACGCGCGAACACGGCCAAGCCGCGGCGCTGCCTTACAGGAAGCAGCGTCTCGGGACGCTTCCCGCGAGTCCAGGAGGGTGGGCTCCCCAAGACCCCTGGGGGCCCCGGTGGCTCTGGCCGGGCAGAGGCAGGCGGTACATCCTAAACGCTCCTGAGTCTGGTGGCCACACGTGGCCCTTCACACACTCAGCCGTGTCGGGGTGACTGTGGGGTTCCTGTGCTGGGGGCCCGGGGGGGCTTCCCCTTTCCTTCCTCCAGGTCTGGGACCTGGGGCTTGGCACAGAAGAACGATGAAAGGAGAAAGAGGGGCTCCGTGGAGGTCCCAGCAGCCTAACCCTTTCAGGACCTCAGGCAGAGGTCACACCATGACTCAGACACCCCAAGGTCACCATCCTGGGAGGAACGGCTTGTGGCGGCCAGTCCAGACCGGCCCGCGGGAGCAGAAGAGCGCCGGCTTAAGGTGAAGCAGAGGACTCAGCTCTGCTACTTTCCAGACGCGCCCCAACGGCCCTGTGTCTCGGTTTCCACGTCTGTGAAATGGGGACGTTGAGAGGATCTACCTCCCAGAGCCACTGATGAAGGTTACCTACGTGACTACAGGTAATACAGGTGTAGGGTTTGTCTAAGCACTTACACGAGTGAAATACTTCAGAACTGGCTGGATAACAGCCACTGTCCTCAGCCCCTGAGGGGTTCGGGCGGGGACCTTCCCACAAGGCAGCTGCTGAGCCCGCAGCACCGAGGGCTGTGTCTGGGTCTCCTGTGTCACGGCCCCATGGTCTGCACGTCACCCCTGCTCCCAGACGCCTGCAAGTCCTCCTCTGTCCCCGTGTCCCCCGAGAGGATGCCCTGTGGGCACTGGAGCCGCAGAGGGAGGAGGGCTGCAGGGCGTCTCGTCACATGCATCTGCTGTAACAGGCACTCAGGGAAAGTGAGTTGCATGTAAGCTCCACCCGGGAGCCCCTGGGCCCTGATCTGTAACACAGACCAGCCTCACGAGGAAGGAGGGACTGAGACACAGAGGGGGCACCCGGCGCCTCCCTGCTCCCGTGGGTGGGACGGGACCCACGGTGTGGGCCACACTGAGACGCTCACACACCTGGAGGGGGCGCCCCACGAAGGCGTCGCTCCACTTAACGGGCCGGCAGTTAGCAGTGGTCAGCGTGTCCAGAAACCTCCTTTACCTGGGATCTTCCCGGGCAAACGCCCTCAGAGCTGGTAGCAATCAGCCTTAAAGCAGGACCTGTGAGGCCTCAAGAATCTCCTAGATTCCAGGAAATCCTGGACTTCCTGGAAGGTGTCGTTAGAAACCTAACTCCATCTTTAAGGCGGGTTGCTCCTTAAATCTGCTGCCCGAGGGAACCCAAGATTCCCGGCAATCACTGTCAGAGGGACTGGGGCGTGCGGGAGGGACCCAAGTGATCACTGCATCAGGCAGGAAACGTCACCTTCCTTCAGCCGAAGTGGGTGACCCTCCTTTGGTGTGAGCCTCACCCTTTGCCAGTTTGCTGTCTTTTTTTCACTTAAGAAGCTCCTTCTCCAGCAGGCAAACCACTGCCCCACTGCCGGGTAAACAGCTCTTCTTGCCCAGGAAGCGTTATCTGACTAACAGCACAGATTTTGCAACACCCGCCCATTTACATTCCCAGCTCCACTCTCACTCAGGGCACGTCCATCACTGCTGTACCAAGACCCCACACGCAGCATGAGCTCTGCTTTTAGGGCGCAGGTAAGACAGAGGACACAAACTAGGTGTGAATGTTAGACAGGCAAAAAGTAATTCTTTCCTTATAAGTATGTCCTTTCCTTATAAGATATTACCTGGGAAATATGTACACTAAAAAAATTATTTTTTAAACTAAAAATAGAGTTGCCATATGTTCCAGCAATCCCACTCCTGGGTCTAAACCCAAACAAAACCATAATTCGAAAAGATACACACACACCCACGTTCATAGCAGCAGTATTCACGATAGCCAAGACCTGGAAGCAACCTAAGTGTCCATCGACAGACGGATGGATGAAGAAGATGTGGTACATATACACAGTGGAATATTACTCAGCCATAAAAAGGAATGAAATAAATAATGCCATCTGTAGCAACGTGGATGGACCTAGAGGCTATCATACTAAGTGAAGTATGTCAGACAGAGAAAGACAAATATCATATGATATCACTTATATGTGGAATCTAAACTATGACCCAAGTGAATTTATCTATGAAACAGAAACAGACTCACAGACGTAGAGAACAGACTTGTGGTTGCCAAGTGGGAGGGGAAGGGTGGAGGAGGGATGGATTAGGAGTCTGGGATGAGCAGATACAAACTATTATACAAAGAATGGATAAACAACAAGGTCCTACTGTAGAGCACGGGGAACTAAACCATAATGGAAAGGAATATGAAAAAGAATGTGTATGTATGTATAACTGAATCACTTTGCTGTGCAGAAGAAATTAACACAACACTGTAAATCAACTCTACTTCAATAAAATTTTTAAAACAATGAAAAATTATTTTTTATCTGAAATTCTAAGTGGGCATGTTATTTTATATTTATTTTGTTCTTCTTTGCTTTTTTTTGTTTTTTGTTTTTGCTAAACCTGCTACCCACCCTCCTTGCTGATAGAGCAGAGAAAAAGAAGAAAAGGTCTGTGAACAGCCAATAAAGAGAGGTCACGAAGCCCGTGTGCTTGAATCTCAACCCTCTCCTCGAAGGGCCTTCGCCCCGTCACTTTTTTTTTTTGCGGTACGCGGGCCTCTCACTGTTGTGGCCTCTCCCGTTGCGGAGCGCAGGCTCCGGACGCGCAGGCTCAGCGGCCATGGCTCACGGGCCCAGCCGCTCCGCGGCACGTGGGATCTTCCCAGACCGGGGCACGAACCCGTGTCCCCTGCATCGGCAGGCAGACTCTCAACCACTGCGCCACCAGGGAAGCCCCCCGTCACTTTACACCCCACCTTCACCAGCCCCAGGGAGCAGGTGCTGGAGCCGGCCCAGGGAGAGCCCAGGCTGGGGGCCAGAGGACCGGGTTCTGAGTCCCTCTGCCCCCTCGACATCCATGTGGTCTTTGACTTAGCTCTTAAAAGCTTCAGGGTTTTCTTCCTCTCTTTTCATCAGCAGATTGGAGATGATCCTATCTAACTTGCAGAGCTGATGTAAGGACTAAATAAAAGAATGCATATGTGAAATATGCTAAATAAATGTACGACACTTATTATCACAGAGAGACACGTTGACAGAAGAGGAAGTAAGGATCCCACAGTCTCACTGCCAGGAAGGAAACAAACTATAAAAATCAAACACAAGAGCCACAAAGACAGCCTCTGAACTTATTTCAGGCAAAGGGCCCCGCGTGTCCCAATAAAACGAAGGTGACACTCATTCCACAGGCAGTGATGCTCAAAACGATGGTTTTGAGGTATCAGGAAAGGACTAAGTTATATTCTATGTGCTCTGCTTATGAAAGCAGCCAAGTGCTTCATCCAGGCGAGTCTGTCTGGGCCCAAAGGCTTGAGAATGTGACCCAGCCCCACCAAGAGCCGAGTGCTTTCTAAAAAAAACTCATTGAGTACCTACTATGGGCCAGGCGCGGCACAGCCACATTCACACCCATGAGCCCAGAGAGAGGCTCTTCAAAGCAACTAGCTGTCATCCCTCTAGTAAACAGTTACGGAGTGAATGAGGAAGCGGATGGGTGAATTCCCAGGGTGAATTACAGAGTGCTGGAAACATCAAAGGATCCAGGATACACCTGTGGTCGGATGAACACCCCTTATATGACAGGTGACAGCACGGGGCAGGGAAGAGAAAAGGCATCCGTATGTGCATGAAGGGAGACTCGGACGGTTTGCTCCATTACGAGGGCACAGCGAGCATGAAAGCTGGGATCACAACTCGGCGATCGCACGCATTTTGGGATCTGCCAGGTCCAGCCGCTTGATGGACCAAAGGGAAGACATTTCTAAAGACAACATCCCGATGGTTAACGAATGAGTCATCCTGCTTCTCTAATATCTGGAAATAACCTGTTCTGTGTTGTTCTCCTTAACAAATGCTGAGCCCTTTGATGCTCCCATTGTTCTGACCCATCAGGGCAGGTGGAGGAAAGCCAGAGCTGCCTGGGGTTAGCTCCTGTGAGAGGTACACACAGCGACAGGCTGAACGGGGGCCTTGGGGCTGTGCACATGGGCTGAAATAGGCCAAGAGCCAGCTGCGGTGACCAGGCCATCACAGCCAGGACCAGGGAGGCTGACCCGCTGAAATAAATTCCCTGCCAGGCAAACTAGTTAAGCCTGAACGTGGTCCATCCCACAGGTGCACGGGAGAGGAGGCGGTTGGAGTGGGGTGGGATTGCCAGAGGGGGAGAAATGCATCTTCTAAACGGGATGACGAAACCCCCGAAGGTAGGAAGACAACCGCAAACATCAGCTAAAGCAGCACATGGGCGACGGCCCCGCAAGCCGGGCGGCGCGGCAGGATGCCCGGTGGGCTAGGGCGCGTGCGGCCGGGGAGGAAGCAAAGCGAGAGCTTCGCCGCCTGAGCTGATCCGCAGCTGCTCGAAACCTGCGCTTAAAGGGTCAGGACCTCACTCATGCCGACTTGAAATCCTAAGGAAATCAGATCTAAAAGGGTTTTGGGGGATCAGATAACCGAATCCCTCATTTGAATGGATGATAAAGCCACAGGGCAGGAGAGGAGTGACTATACTGTGCAGAGCGCGTCACAGCGGTTCTGAGAGGTGGACGCACGGTCACCGGGCCGACCCCTCCCGAAGTCACACAGCCAGCACGTGGGTGAGACCCCAGGGCTGCTGCCCAGGCTCCAGCCCCACAGGCAGGGCGGGAGGGCCTGTCCAGGCCCAGGACCCGGGCGCACAGCCAGGCTCAGGGCCCTGACGGGGCCCAGTGGCTGCCCCACTGCATACCTGCTTCTCCCAGCCCGCTCTCGGAGGCGCTGACGCTGGCCTGCATCCCAAGTCCCACGCACGTCGGGAAACAAAGGCCCCGGGGCATAACTGAAACTGCTGAACGTTTACTGTGATGTCTTTTTTCAAGGAAATTCCAGATATGGATGAAATCTACCCCCTCTCACCACATTCCTAGGAACTATGCAAATTCCTTTCTTCACAACAGGCCGAAATAAGGGGCCCCTGGCTGGGGTCTGACCATATTTTGTTAGAGGTTTTACAGGTGCCTCTTGGGTTGTGTTTTAAAAGCATGAGGGTTGGTTCAGAAAACTTTTTCCAGGGATTCTGCGGGGGGCAGAGGAGGGTGTGGTCCCTGCGGCTTTCAGAGGAGCCAGAAGGCCCGCATCCAGCCTCCCCAGCATCTTCCCCGGGTGCCACGCACGCGACGGCCCTGTCCTCGGATGGCACGGGGGGCTCTGTGAAGCCGCACAGCCCTGTACAGACGCTGGTCATCATGATTAACCGGCCGAGACAGGACTGCGCCAGTGGCTTAGTTCTTCTCGGTTGAACACGGCGATCCAGACGTTTCACCAAATACCAAACAGGACTTTGTTATTTAGGGAAGAGATTCAGGAGGAGCTTTCATGGAACACTGGAAAATCTAAACAGCGGCTAAAAACACCACCGTCCCAGCTTCCAGGAGACGCCTCCTCGCTTGGGTGGGGCTGGGGGCCTCTGATCCGCGGGACCCTCGGGCCCACACACAGAGAGCCCGCGGGCACTTGGCGTCTGAGGGTCTTGGTCTGGGGAGAGTGTGAAGGAAGAGTGCTCACGTGACCAAAACCAAGGGCCCCGCTTCCTCTGGGTTTGGTTACCCCCTGATGCACCCGGAGTTCCATCCACCCCACGCGAGCAGAGCCTCGACGGCCGGGAATCCTAAGGCCTTAGCGTGGACGGGACCTTGGGGCAGGATTCCCTCTTCCTGTCCCCCCTCCACCTTCCCCAAGGGGCCCAGGACACAGTCAGCTTCCAGTCACTGTGTATACTGGAGGCTTGCACAATCGGGCGGACGGACGGACGGACGGCTGGATAGTGAAGGGGAAGTGAATCCTATGCCATTTCTGGTCCAACAAGAAGAGACCAACCTGCTGCTTCCTCTCTTTCAGAGACAGCCAGCTTCTCCTTCCAGCTTTTTTTCTCTTAAAAGGGAGAAACCTCCTCCCCGCGACCCTCCCCTGCCCTCCACCCCTGCTCTCCACCCCTTCTTCCTCCCCCACGTCTGCCGGGGGGTGGGGCAGGGGAGGCTGCTCTGTTGACTCTGATGCGACCAGGAGCCTCCTCAAGTGGAAGGCGAGGCCCGGGCGTCAGCCGGCTCTTCCTGGGGGTGGGATGAGCGCCTGCAGGGACGAGGGGAAAGCACCCACTGGAAGGGCACAGACGTCTACGTAAACACGGTGTTTTCATTTCAAGAGCCCCCCTTAAAGCCCCATATCCTGGTGAAGACACTATTCCTGCTCCTCCGAGTCACGGATCTCTGGGCCGCCAGACCCTCTGACTCACTGGTGGTTGAAATCCTGGATTCACAATATCACAGCGCTGCTAAAAATAGGCATCGTGTACCTGAGCCCCAAAATAGGACAGAGACAAACACGACTGCTCTATCTGTAGCAGAAAAGTCAAGCAGGAACCATAATTGTGCTCCTTCACACGACCTGAAACGCGCTAAAGCCACCGCGAGCCCTCGGGAAAGCAGCAGGCTTTGTGGGCGGCTGCCACAGACAGAAAGACAGGGGCAGAGTTGGAAGAATTATCCCTAACACATTCCGGTCGTTTTTACGTTAGCATGGGGGCATCTTCACAGCAGCGGCGGGCAATGAGACTTCTCCATCCATGCTTTGAGGTGGTTTCTCCCTTGAGAATCAGCGTGGCTTAAAATAGTTCGGCAACTTGTCAGAGGGAAGCGGAGGGGATGCTTACGGTTTTCTGGAGGGTTTTCTACTTCCCTTCAAGGCTTTTGCGGTCTCCCTGTGTAAAAATCTGACCGCTTTTCCCACTGCTTACAAACTATTTGAACTTGAATGGCCTTAGGACCAGCCTTGATTTTATTTCAGCCGTACTTTTGGGGGAAAGACACCTACACCCCCGTCACGTATTCTTTTGGGTCAAAGTTGTGACACTTTACTTCACTCTGAATCTCTACTCTAGAATTTACCCTGGGCTTTCACCCGCTCTGCCTCATTTGACCTCACAACGACCTGGAATGGGGTCGGCAGATGTCGTCACTCTTGGTGTACAGACGTGCCCGGAGGGAGAGGCGGCCCAGCGGCCGCGACAGAGCCGGGCTCTGGCCCAGGATCCCAATGCAGGTCGTTTCTCAGCTGAAATGCTCGACACAGAGCAGGTGACCTCAAGGAAATCCCCTCTGGAGACTGTCTTCCAGAGGAAGGAAATGGCTCCTGACACAACACATTGCAGCTGTTTGTTTTACCGGTGCTTTTTAATCCCCAACGATTTCCGGCAAGTGGGAGGCTGCAGGCCTGCGGGCGCGGAGAACTGGGTTACGGGGCCCCTTGTGGAGCCAGACCGAAGCTCTGGCAGCTGAGACGAGGCTGCTGGGCGAGTGGGGGTGATCGTCAAAGTCACGCTGGCCTACGGGGGCTGGAATGCAATGACCACCACCCCCCAGGCCATCCCGAGCAGCCGCCGCCAGCTCGGAAGCGTGTTGAAGCATCGCCACGTCGGGCTCCCGGGCGCCTCATCCTTGACGCACGTGCGTAGCTTACGCGGCGCAGCGTGGAAATGAGCTTAGGACGTTTAAAAAGGAACGATGGACTTGTCTTTCTGGAACACACACGGTGACACCGACACTTCACTTAGGAGTGGAATGAAAGTGCTGCGGTCAGTTGTGGCAGGCCTGTGGGACCTGCCATCTCGTGAACCCTCACAATCACACCATGAGATACTTTATTATGTCCTTAATTTTGCAGCTGAGGAAACCGAGACTCAGCGAGGTTGAAGAATTCGCTGGAAGTCACACACGGAGGAGTGAGGGCGGCATGGAACCTGACTTGCCAGACCTCAAAACCCACATCTGCCGCCCGACGGCACAAGCCCCCTCTCCGACAGCGCACCCCGTCTTCCAGACGAAGCAGAGCTCCGCGTGGACTGGCACTGCCGCCCTAGGAGCCCAGGGCAGGTCCTCGCCATCGGCCACGGCCCGCCCTCCCCCCTCAGGTCCTACCCGTCCCCGAATCCCTGCAGTGTCCTTCCCGCGCTGAACCGCAGGGCCGCCCCAGTGCCTCCGTTTCAGGGTGGGCTTCTCTAGACCAGGAGGAGTTGAGGGTGGCCCTTCTGCTGCGTATGAAGCTTTTCTACTAGTTGGGGGTGACGTGGAGGCCCACCTAGACGAGACAACTTAGACCGTCAAGGAGGGAGCAGCGTTGGCCACGATGCAGCCCATCTCCCCGCCCTGGTGTGGGGGGATAACGGGGATCCCAAGGGCGAGAGGAGCGGGGTCCATGGGTCAGAAGGCACCTAATCTCTCAGTTTCCCTCCCGAAGGGGACGGTTCTGCTGTACCCAGGAGACGTGCAAAGAAGCTGCCGTTTCTTCTCCTGGCGTCTTCGTGTGGTTCACTTCTGTACCTTCACTCTGACCGCTAGAAAGTCTTCTGGACGCCTGACCCAACCTCCCCAGCAGGCCCCTGCAGCGATGCCTTGGGAGGTGATGGCCACCTGGGTCGGCGTCATCCTACCTGGGAGGCTGCATACATCACCTGGGGACACGGACCGGAGGGTGTGTGATGCTCCCACACTTAAGCAAACATGCTCCTTTCCCCTCAGCCTCTGCCAGACGGCAACTCCAGGCGGAAAAGAAGAGAAGGGTGCTTGCCATTTAACAATAAGCTCGAGGACACCAAGGTGGAGAGGACGAAGCTGCCTGGTCAGCTGGGAAGGTCAGGGGCAGCCCCCTGGGCCCACCCACTGCTGAGAGCCGGCCGGGCAGGGCTGCAGGTGCCGTCACAGCTTCTGGGCTCACCCAGCCTCACTCAGAATCCCAGTGAACTCTCTTCTCAAGTGTCGGGCTTGGGTAATCACTGAATCTCTCCAGGCCTCCATTTCCTTCTCCATCAGGGAACTGAGGAGAGTCCGGAGTGCCCACCACGGCCCACGGGAGGCCACTGCCCCACTGTCACCTTGACATCAACGGCCCAGGCTCCACCCTCTGCCTTCACCCCTTTCTCAAGAGCTGGGACTCGGGCGCGTCCGAGGGGCTGCGTCACAGCTGCCAGGGCGGGGAGGAGGGAGCCCGTCTTCACGTGGCCCCCCAGGGGCTCAACCTCCTGCTGCTGTTCTATCTGTTGTTGCTGCTGTTTCCTGTGTTAGAATATTTGCTCGCGATTAAAAAATGCAATATTACCGAAAACCACTGAAAAGTAGGGAAGGAAAGCTACACCGAGAGGCATCCTCTTAAGATTTTCTTCCACACTTTTTTTAACGCATATTTTGAATGTAATCGAGATTCCACTGGTTGTCGTGTCTTCTGGTTTCATAGGACACAGGGGTGGGCATCTGGTCATGCCGGTGACAATGATCCCCGATGTCATTTAGGGGCCGTGGTATTTCACAGCCGCCATACCAGCCCCTGTTGTGGAATATTCAGCTGGTCTCCGATTTTTTATTTTTGAAAGCAACACTTCAGTAAGACATTTGTATATAAATCTTTACGTGACTGGATATTTTCTGTGAGCAGAAGTGGGGCTAAAATATTTTTAAGGTTCTCAATACGAACGGCCAAGTTGCCGCTCAGGAAAGGCTGGGAGAAGCCATCCTACCGACAGGGTTTGGGAGGCCCTGCTTTGCCGTCACACCCGGCTCCTCTCCTTCCTTATTCCTGTTCCTTCTAGAGGCAGAACGTGGCCCTTGTCATTGTTTATCTAATTCTGAAATAATTTCAAGCTTATAGAAAAGTTGCAAGAATAGTAAAAGGCACTTTCATATACCTTTCACCCAGATGACCCAATTGTTAACATTTTGCCATATTTGCTTTCACTCTCTCTCTAAAGACAGATAGATGGATAGATGTATAGACAGATAGATGGATTTAGAGATACACTCTAGTAACGTATCACAGACATAAATACATACATAATGTTTTTCTGCGTCACCTGAGACTAAGTAACAAATACCCCTTTATATCTAAAAAATTCAGAGTATATTTTATAAGAACAAAGTCATTCTCACATAGTATGATAAGCAAAATCAGGAAATTTACTTTGATAAATACTGTATCTAATCTGAAGAACTTAACTTTCACCCGATGTCCTTGATAGAACAAAAATCTGGTCCAGGATTCCACCAAGGTCATGCATTCCATCTGGTTGTCATGTCTGTTTAGTCTCTTTAACGTGGAACCATTCTCTCCATCTCTGTCTTTCGTGACCTGACAGCTTTTGAGAAGGACAAGCCCGGATATTTGGAGAAATTCTCTCGATTTGCGTTTGTCTGACACTGCCTCACAACTAGGTTACGTATTTGGGGCAGGAACACACGGAAGTGACACTGTATGCAGTACGCAGCTCTGTGGGTCTGTGATGTTGGCTTGTCCCATCAGTGGAGAGGCTAACCTTGTCCACTGGTTGAAGTGGCGTCCGGGTTCTCCACTGTAAGGTTACTATTGAACCGATGAGCAATCTGGGGGAGAATATCCTGCTCCTCCTTAACGGTTCACGTACTGGTTTTGGCCCAATTCCTGCTTGAAGCAATGGGACGGTGACCGAGTGGTGACTTTCTAACTCTGTCCTTCCTTCCACATCTGTTGGGTAGCATTCTGTTACAAGAAAAGTGGTCTCATTCTTGCCCATTTATTTACTCATTAACTTCAATCAGTATAGACTCACGGATTCTTACTTTATTCAACCTGTTAATGCCATTTATTATGAAGCTCAATTATTTCAGATTTAGCCAGAGGGAGTCCGCTCAAGCTGGCTCCAGCGTCCTTGACACGTCCCTGCCGTCCCGTGAGCGCCACCTTCTGGCACCAGATGTTGAAGGATTCTCTTGTGCTTCTTTGCCTTTGATTCCTTTATAGGAAAAGAACATGAGAGACCAAGATCTGAATGCTAAGTGTGCTCATCGCTGCTGGGGTGTCACTTCTAAGTCCTTTCAGCAGCTACAGAGCCAGGAAGTGTGTGTATAAAAATCATATGTGGGGCTTCCCTGGTGGCGCAGTGGTTGAGAGTCCGCCTGCCGATGCAGGGGACACGGGTTCGTGCCCCGGTCCGGGAAGATCCCGCGTGCCGCGGAGCGGCTGGGCCCGTGAGCCATGGCCGCTGGGCCTGCACGTCCGGAGCCTGTGCTCCGCAACGGGAGAGGCCACAGCAGTGAGAGGCCCGCGTACCGCAAAAAAAAAAAAATGTGTATCTCTATGTATAATATGTATGCAATATATAATGATTTAATATGTCATTTCTGTACAAATTAGAATTTTAACAATTACTACTTAGGTTAAATACTTTTCCAAATGTTTATTATGGCACCGTATGGGACTTTTATCCATTTATCTATCAGAATTTTTGAAGTTCTTATTCCTTTAGATATATTTTTAAACACAGATATTAGGCAAAATGTTAACCTGTGGTAAATCTTTTCTCAAATTCATTGTTTGACTTTTTATTCCTGACGTAGAGATTTCTGATTTTTTGAGGTTATAACTATCATCAACTTTTGTAACATCTACCATTGTTTTGAGCTATTATACTCCTCCCCCAGCCAGAGAATTGATACTTACTTCTATTTTCTTCTTCTTTTTCCATTGGTCTATTTAATCAACTTGGAATATATTGTAGCGAACTGTGTGAGATGAGGACCTCAATTGCTAGGATATTTTTCTAAGTAGCTAAACAATTTTCCCAGCACCATTTATTATATAACCCTTCCCATCAACACTAATTTATTTATTTATTTATTTTCCATTTTTTAAAAAACATCTTTATTGGAGTATAATTGCTTTACAATGCTGTGTTCGTTTCTGCTGTATAACAAAGTGAATCAGCTATACGTATACACATGTTCCCATATCTCTTCCCTCTTGCGTCTCCCTCCCACCCTCCCTATCCCACCCCTCTAGGTGGTCACAAAGCACTGAGCTGATCTCCCTGTGCTATGCGGCTGCTTCCCACTAGCTATGTATTTTACATTTGGTAGTGTATATATGTCCATGCCACTCTCTCACTTTGTCCCAGCTTACCCTTCCCCCTCCCCGTGTCCTCAAGTCCATTCTCTACCTCTGCGTCTTTATTCCTGTCCTGCCCCGGGTTCTTCAGAACCTTTTTTTTAGATTCCATATATATGTGTTAGCATATGGTATTTGTTTTTCTCTTTCTGACTTACTTCACTCTGTAGGACAGACTCTAGGTCCACCCACCTCACTACAAATAACTCAATTTCATTTCTTTTTATGGTTGAGTAATATTCCACTGTATATATGTGCCACATCTTCTTCATCCATTCATCTGTCGATGGACACTTAGGTTACTTCCATGTCCTGGCTATTGTAAATAGTGCTGCAGTGAACACTGTGGTACATGACTCTTTCTGAATTGAATTATGGTTTTCTCAGGGTATATGCCCAGTAGTGGGATTGCTGGGTTGTATGGTAGTTCTAGTTTTAGTTTTTTAAGGAACCTCCATACTGTTCTCCACAGTGGCTGTACCAGTTCACATTCCCACCAGCAGTGCAAGAGGGTTCCCTTTTCTCCACACCCTCTGCAGCATTTATTGTTTGTAGAGTTTTTGATGATGGCCCTTCTGACCGGTGTGACGTGATACCTCATTGTAGTTTGGATTTGCATTTCTCTAATGATTAGTGGTGTTGAGCATCCTTTCATGTGTTTGTTGACCATCTGTATGTCTTCTTTGGAGAAATGTCTGTTTAGGTCTCCTGCCCATTTTTGGATTGGGTTGTTTGTTTTTTTGATATTGAGCTGCATGAGCTGCTTGTAAATTTTGGAGATTAATCCTTTGTTGCTTCATTTGCAAATATTTTCTCCCATTCTGAGGGTTGTCTTTTCGTCTTGTTTATGGTTTCCTTTGCTGTGCAAAAGCTTTTAAGTTTCATTAGGTCCCATTTGTATATTTTTGTTTTTATTTCCATCTCTCTTGGAGGTGGGTCAAAAAGGATCTTGCTGTGATTTATGTCACAGAGTGTTCTGTCTCTGTTTTCCTCTAAGAGTTTTAGAGTGTCTGGCCTTACATTTAGGTCTTTAATCCATTTTGAGTTTATTTTTGTGTATGGTGTTAGGGAGTGTGCTAATTTCATTCTTTATGTGGCTGTCCAGTTTTCCCAGCACCACTTATTGAAGAGGCTGTCTTTTCCCCATTTATCAAAAATAAGGTGACCATATGTCATCACTGATTTATCATTGTTGTTTTTAGAAATTGCTTTTTGTATCTCCATCTGGCCAAGTGGTTTTTTTTTTTTATAAAGGTTGCCGGGTAAACTGTTTTTCTTTCCTAAACTCACACAGTTTAGATCTTTGGGAAAGGAGCACAGTGGCTAAGCATGCGATGTCTGCACATAAGCCAGGCTGCTGGGTTCAGACGCAGGTCCCCAGCTTCCCCACCTGTGAAGTGGAGATAATTGTACCTACCACATAGGATACTGTGAGACTAAAGGAGTCAAAATGCTTAAAGCAGTACTTAGCATACAGAAGAGCTCAGGAAGTGTTAGTCATTGTTATTCTTATAATTGTTTCGTTGTTTTTCGGGTTTGTTACCTCCTTCATTTCTCCAGTGGGAGACTGAGGCTCAGAAATGTGTGGTGACTTTCCCAGGGTCACACATCCTGGTCCTCTCTCCCTGGCACATCTCCCACCAGGAAGGCATGTCCTCTTTGCATCTCCTACTCAGGTAGTGCCTCATCACCTGTGCTTTTAACTTATACAAGTTCTACTACAAGAGAGCGAGACGGGTGGAGGGAGGGAGGGAGGAGAGGCAATTCAAACAGCACCCGAGATGCACCCACCCCTGCACTCAGCACACTTGCATCCCCTGTAAGTGAGGAGACACCAAGCAGCTGGCCCCCATCATCCTTCTTTGCTTTGGTGAGCCTTTCCAAGAGGCAGCATCTCATCACACTGGATGGGTTGCCAGTATTTAAAGATACTCATTTTTCAAACAGCTTGGCCCCTAAATGCAAACCAACTACTGTACTTCCATCTGGGGCTCAACTGCTGGCAACAGACGTCTAATCTGTACAGAGCAAAACCAGCTGCTGTGGCCTTAAACTAAGAAGTGGAATGCCCTTCTGCACTTTGCCGTAGGATTTGGAGGGGGATTTTTATTCACCGCAAAGACCATAACAGTCACGTCACAGCCACCTGCTTGGTCCTTCTTGCCTTGGGTTCCCCTCCCCAGTTCTATTCTCCAAAGTAAACTTCATAAGCACATGTGGACCACATGTGGACCAGGCTTAAGACTTCTCACACGTCCCGTCTTCAGCATCCCTGGCTGCTGAACAAAAATGGTTTCCTCTTGTCAAAAATGTTAAAAACAAGATGTTTTTTTGAGATTTGAAGAGTCTAAGGTGACAGGTCAGAGGAGATGCCATGGCACATGAAGAATGGGACCACTTACTTGACGCCTGGCCTGAAGGTGGTGTGTCTGTTCACGAGGTGGGTCCTTGGTGACTCACTGCCCCAAGGGGTGTCTGGTGCCAACAGGCCTCCTGTGACTGTGGATGGATGGGCCCCGCCTCATGAACAAGACTCCCTACTTGGCTTGAGTGTGGCAAATGGCCAATATAATACCAAGACAGCACCTAATTCTGGCTAATACCCTACAGAGTTCTGTGGGTTTGAAACATTATAATAATTAAACAGTATAGAAAATGTTGATGCTATTATTCCACTAATCAAGACCATCATGCAATCCTGCACAGAAAAGAGACATGATTCCAGTGGAGAAAACAGGTGGAGACTGGATGTAGTTGACAGAACACTGGCACCTGTCAGGGACTGTGTGCCTCCTACTCATGGTCCAAGATGGCAGCCGGAGCTCCAGCCATCACATCCACATCCCTGGCAGAGGATGGAGGAAGGGACAGAGAGGGATGGAGAAAGAGTAAGAATGGACACTAGAGGGTAACTAACGTATCTGCACAGCCCTATGGAGAGAGTGTTCACCAAGTCACGAGCCTCCTGGAGCTTGACCCTGCGTATTTTCAGAAAGCTTCCTGAAGGGCTGCTGTGCACACGCCTGCTTAAGGACAGTCAGACTCAGTCACCTCTCGGGGACCTTCCAGCCGTAAGCCACACTGAGCAACAGGAAGCAAGTGGAGAGCAATGAAGATCACACCAAGCGGTGTTCCGGGCAGTAAATCCAGTGAGCTGACTGATGTGACAGGGCCTTGAGCGGCGGAGAAATGTGGGCGGGGCCCTCGCAGCCAGGAGAGATGCTGAGAGTCACCGGGGTACTTACCGGGAGAAACAGCACTGCTCTGAGGAAAACAGACGCTCTAATCCAGGGGGCTCCTGAACCCAGGACCCACCCGGGCTTCCCCTCGTGAGCGCTGCGCCCCGCTCACCCCAGAGTGGGCAGCTCCGTGCGGCGAACGGCTGGTAAACACGCACACACGTGTGAGGGGCCTCAGTGCCCTAGAACACGGGCTAAATGGGTCTCTCAGTCAAGCCCTGTCGATACATGAGCTTTGGCTACTGAACAAAATGTGATCCTGCAGCCAGGCCGGGGGCCCTGGCGGGATGCAGTTGGTCACTGCAGGGAGGAACTCTGGTCTCACACCCAGGTGGCCTCAGGGCTCTCCCCAAGCCGGATCCACGCTGTTCCCTGGAGGCAGGAACCGGGTCCTGTCCTGACACGGTCTGCTCTGCATTAGGGGATCCCGCTGCCTAGAACGCCATTCCTCACGTGACACGTGGCTCTTTTTTCCTCGTTTGAGTTTCAGCTTCTCAGGGACCCCCGCCTCAGCCCCCAGCCCATATGACTCACTTTCTTCTCAGTCCACATCACTGTCTGACATCACCTTGTTTGTTTACTTGTTCGCTGTCTGTCCCCTCCACGGCCCCGCCCAATACCATTAAACGCAAGCTCAGCTCTACCGCTTTATCCCCGGAACCTAGAGCAGTCCGCACCTGACACCCACGGTCCTCACCAGAATTAATGAGCTACCTAACGAATCTCAACACAAAGCCAAGTGGGATTGCACTGAAACATCCCGTCTGTCCAGTGAGGTGGGGACAGTCCCCCCTTACAGACGAGGGCCTGGCTGAGATCCTGACCCAGGGCAATGGGAGCTGCTGGAAACAAGGCTCCACAGCTTACAGCAGGGGCGGAAGGCAGAACTGCCCCGTTGAACCCAGGGGACAAGGAGGCACCTGCTCCTCCCCACACACCCCTGGAAGCCAGAAAGAGGCGCCCCAAACGTGGCAGGCTGGAAGAGCCAGGGGCCGGCGTCCAGGCAGCAGTGACCACACGGGCCTGAGCCGAGTGGTCAGCAGGAGGGCGAGGCCGCGTCTCACACGCCTTGAACTTCCAGAAACGTCGCGGCTGCAAATATGCGATTATGGCCACACGCAGCCTGGGTCCCCATAGCTTCGGGCAGCTGTGATGCACGGGCACGACCTTGACGCCCCTCCTCTGGCCCAAGGGCTTTGGGGACCTGGCTAGTGTGTGCTAGGGGGAGGCGGAGGGCGTGGGTGTGCAGACGGGCTGAGGTTTCCCAGCACAGTGTCCGCCTTCTGCCCCTGTCCCTGGATGCCTTGGCCCGAATGCCTGAGGGAGGCTGCAAATCTCAGAGACGGGCTGACTTAATACCCTGCTGCCCTCGAGGAAGCTGTGTCCTGAGGGTGGGTCACGGACAAAGGCAGCCTTAGAGGGGGCGACGCGGCAACCCAGGGGGAGGGATCCAGGGAGTCAGCCCCCTCCTCCCTCCTCTGCGCCCCTTACAGCATCCTCGACACCCAGGACGGCAACCCGACGGGGGCCCGAGGGCGACGGGGCTCACATCTGCTGATTGCAATGATTGCTGTTTAACGCTCTGTGTACATTTCCTCAGACCCAGAGAGCGGACTCAGCGCCTGGCGGAACAAGGTCATGTTGGTATCTGGGTTGCTTTCTTTTTTCTTTTTTACTAAAAATATATATTCCACAAATGCATGGGAAATGAATGAAAGCCAGGCAAACAGACAGCGGTGGAGGGCAGAGGGTGAAGGCTGTGAGCAGGGAGGAGCGGGCTGGACCCCACAGGACCAGGGTCCAGGCCTGGAGCGCAGCCGCCGGCTGACCACTGCAGATCTGAGTTTTCTGCTCAGCTTGGAGGTCAGCAGCGGTGTGGCTTGTCCTCCGGCAGGGGACGCGCCCAGTGGCCTAAGTCCTGACCAGTTGGCGGCAGCAACCCCAGAGGCCAGGGGTGGTGGGCACTGGCGGTCTGAGGAGGAGAGGAAACGAGTGATGGCAGAGCTGATACCATCCTGCAGCAAAACCCAAGGGACCACGCTTTAGACGGCGCGTCTGGCGCCAGGACCGGAACAGCTGTGGGGCTTCCTCAGCTCTGGGAAGCAGCCTGCGTTTTCTCTGAAATGTCAGAATGACTCAAGCATAAGGAGCTGACGTGTCCAGCCGGGCCCTCCGCTGTAGGGGGTGTCTGGCCACGTCTCCAGGGTCTGAACCTGCCGCCAGCGCTCCCGCCTTCCTCCCCGCACAAGCCCCACCTTCCCGCCAGCCCCACATCGTAGACGCGTCAGATGGCCAAAATCCACATCAGGAGCAAAGCAAAGAGTGAAAGCGATGACCAGAGAGTGTCCGACCGGCTAGGAGAGGCGGAGGATGCAGCCACGCCCATGCCCGAGGGAGACCCTGGGGTCCAGCCCACCGGCACTGCCAGGCCCTGTGCCCAGTCACAAGAGAGGGCGGGAAGCTGGGGATGACAGGAGCCTGGGTCCCCCGAGGACGGCCTGTCTGCCCCTGGACAGCTGGGGGGCGGGGACCCTCTCCTGCGTGATCCCTCTGGAGATGGATGGCTTGTGCTCAGAAGACAGCACCGCTGTCAGAAAAGGAGCTGGACTCCTTCTCCGTCCTCGTTCAGAGAGTAGGACGGGGGCAGCGGGCCGGCCTCCCCCTCTTGCCTGCCTCTCTCTCCCCGATCCATCCCTTCCCCCCTCCCTCTGGCCGCTCTCTCCCCACCGGGCTACTCCCGGTGCTGCCCCGTGAGTGCCCACCTGCCACAGGGCGCCTGTCAGCTCACGCGAGCCCCGCGTCCGCACTGTGTCCAGCAACCACCCTGGCTCCTCTGCCCTCCCCTCGAGACAGCGGGCCCCTTGACGGCAGGCACCGTGCCCTCACAGACCGTGCGGCCAGCACAGTGTCTACGCAGAGGAAGCACGGGAAGAAGGTGGGCTGCTTGGTGGGGGATGCCCGGGTCCTGGGATCCACCAGCCCCTGCTCTTGGGCCAGGAAGGAGGTGTCCCCCGTTGGAAGCGAGGCCTGAGGCGCGGGGGCTGCCGACCTGGGTATAGGAGCATCCCCGCTGTCACCGCGTGGGAATCACTGCCTGTGCCTCTAGGGGGTAGGACGCCCCCTCACCTGTCAGGGCTGTAATTACACCTTGCCGCTCTAACAAGACCTTTCCCGATGGTGCCGCAACCCAGGGGCCTACAGATCCTTCTTTAAACACCTCGTGGGTCTGATTCGGGGAAGGTCAGTCAGGCTCCGACAACCGGGCACTTTTCTGGCCACGGGCCAGTGAGAGCCAGGCCGCTCCAGCCTCCGGCACCTCCCCAGCCCCAAGGAGCCTTCCCGTGGGCCGGGAACCATGGCTGCCCACTTCCGGCCTGGCAGCTCGTGTAGACGCCCGCTTCCTCGGGCCGCCGTCTCCCTGCTTCTCCGCTAATTAAAACGGGATGTCAGTTATCTCATCCTTCCACTGGGTTCAGGTCTCTGCGTCACCACCTCTCCCGGGCTGCTTTCAGTTCGACTATGACACAGAGGCGATTGCGTCTCTCCTGAAATCTCTCCGTCTAGACCGAGACAGCCAAGGGCCTGGGAGCGGCTCCCACCCCCTCGGAAACAGCCTCTGCCCTCTCTGTGTCCCCAAATCAAGACCCTCCCGGCTGCCCTCCAACACGTTTCCTCGGTCCAGCTGGATTCAAATGCAGCAAACATTTATGTATTGTTTCTTTTAAGTTTTAAAAAAAGTGAAAAAAAAATGTTTTTAACAGTGGTAAAATACACATAAATATAATATTTACCATCTTAACTATTTTTTAGTAGCGTTAAGAACGTTCACACCGCTGCGCAAACAATCTCCAGAACTCTTCATCGTGCAAAGAGAAACCCTGTCCCCACGGAACACTCACTCCCCCTCCCCTCCCCCAGCCCCGGGGCCCCAGCGCCCTTTCTGTCTCTAGGGCCCTCACGGAAGTGGAATCAAACAGTACTTGTCCCTTTGTGTCTGGCTCATCTCATTGAGCATAATGTCCTCGAGGTTCATCCAGGTCGCAGCCTGTGTCAGGATTTCCTTCCCTCTTAGGTACATACAGACCAAGCCTTGCTTATCCATTTTCCACCGGTGGATACACGGGTTGCTTCTGCCTTTTCCCTACCGTGAGTAATGCTGCTGTGAACATGGGGGTACAAATCTCTTTCTGAGACCCTGCTCTCACTTCTTTTGGATAAATACCCAGAATCAGAACTGCTGGATCATATGGTGGTTCTATTTTAAAATTTCCAGGAACCTCCACCGTGCTGTTTCCCACAGCGGCTGCAGCACTTTACATTCCCACCAACAGTGCACGAGGGTTCCAATTTCTCTGCTTCCTCATCAGCACTTGTTATTTTCTGTTTGTCTTGCTTTGCTTTAGGTTTTGACAGCAGTGTCCTGGTAGGTGTGAGGCAGCGATTTCCTCTCCTGTTCAGGCACTGAATCATCTCACTGAATCCACGGATACTCACTGGCGGTGGCCACCTTCTCCCCCATCCCGGGTCGTCTTTTCACACGTGTGCGCGTGTCTCCCCATGGGCACACAGCCCTCTGCCCAGCACGCGCTGCACCTGTGTGGGGGGCCAGCCCACCCCGACCTCGCAGAGGCTGGTGAACCGGGGAGCGCACGGTGCTCCGGGCACCGGCAGGGCTGGGCTGGGCCTTTGGCCAAAGGGCTCTGTCTCCAAGGACCTGGGCATGCAGGCGCCTCGCCAGTCGAGCCTGAGCCTGTGCCCGGCGCTGCGCCCAGAGCTCCCTCTCCAGCTAAGGCAGGAATGGCCGGCCCTATCAGAGCACCGTCTCAGCCCCCACGGGAACCAGATGCCCACGTGCACATCCTGAAGCAGGTGCCTCAAAATATCTCCTGCGACGAGAACAGGAGACATGCTTGACTGTTTTCCATGCACCCTGCACTTTACACACCCTGACTGATTTATCCCCAGAACAACCCAACGAGGGGGCTAGGATCACCCTCATTTTACAGAGGAAGAAACTGAGGAACCCGGGCACTTCCTTGAGGTCACATAGCCCAGAGGTCGCAAAGCCGGGCTTTGACCCTGGAGCCCGTGCCCCTGACTGCTCTGGCCGGCTTTGGGGGTCTGCACCACCCCCCCAGATTAGTGAAAGGTGAGCAGGCCCAGACCCGGTTCTCTTAGAGGAGCTGGTGACCTCCCGGGTCGGGGCGCAGGGCCCCCATCACCCGCTCTCTGTTCACAGAGGCCCTTCCTCTGCCTGTAGCCCATGGTCAGAACTGGCTCCCAGAAGCCAGGAGAGTCTCACGTGCAAAGAGCTATAACACCCATCTTTCTGTTGATGACAACAGGTCCCCAGGGCCAGGGGACACTGAGACTTTGGGCAAAACACCATAAATGTCTAACTTCTCAATCTAAGTAAGATCTCAGAAGATCTCTGTTCTGGGGATGCCGCGAGAGCCCTTTCACTTCTTTTACAGCAAATCGTTCATTCATTCATTCCCTCAGTCGACTGTGTCCACATGCCGAAATAATGCCCCAAACGTCCTCTTTGCTCGATAAATAGATTTTCTGCCCTCTCACACCCGTGCCGGGCCCTCCTCGGATGGTGGATGATGACACAGAGCACCTGCAGCTCCGATGGGCCCAGGAGGCACGACAGTGCCGGCGGCTTGGAGTTTACACAACCCCAAAAGACCTTTACCTGAGCATCCTGCTTTTGCATTTGGGGGGAAATTGCTCACAAACATAAAACTGACCATCTTAACCGTTTTTGAGTGGACACTCTGCAGGACTAACTAAGTACATTCACAGCCTTATGTCACCACGCTTTGTCTCCAGGACTTTCACCCTACTTTTCAGTGTCTTCATGAAGTTAAAAAATTATTCCCCAAAGCAGTTTCTGGTTTTATCAGCCTCGGACGAGATGCCGGGGTTTTCGCTGCAGGCAGGCCCCCATGGGTGCGGCTGGCCCCCACGTGCGTACTTGTTCTCCGAGTTAAACGAGCTCCTGACGGCTCACACAGCAAGAAGAGGTTCATGCCTGTGGACGTGCGGTACCCAGTTCTGCCACCTTCTGTTTGCTGGGGCAGAGGCGATGGCTTAAGAGGGCCCTTCTTACGTCGGGACTGATGGCCACCCCTGGGGAACCGGGTCAGCCTGGGTCCAATTTCACTGCTTTCCGAAGGCAAAGGCAGAAAGTCATCGTCACGGGTCCACGTACACCCCAGTCGCTCTGCTGGCTTGGCGTCCACCTAAACGGTTAATTGTAGGCCTGCAGGCCTTAGAGAATACAGGGGAGCTGTAATTAATTCCAGTACACGCCTTGCAATGTTTACATTCCAAATTACCTTCAAGTCAGAAGTATGTGGCCCAGAACCACAGTTTGGGGGCAATAAAATTCCACTGGCCGCTGCTTCCTGCATCTGGAAGTCATTTGCTAAAAGAGACAGGGTTTGCTATTTGGGAAAGTTAGACGTGCTTTGGGAGAGAGATGAGGTGACACTGGCTTTCCCCCAAGCTGCTGATGTGAGGAAAGAGCTCCAAGCAAAAGCGATGCTTGCGGGTCCTGAGCGGCGGTGGGGGGATGGGGGTGCCACAACGTCTGCTGTCATCAGCCAGAAGGAAGTCTCGACAAGCCCGGGGAAAGACGTGACACCAACGGCAGGATCAGATTTCCAGAAATTATTTCGTGCCATTACAGACGCCAGCGCTGGGTGTGCCAAGCTGGGGGTGTCCTCCTTCCCCTGCTCTCTATCCCCCCGGCCAGGTGCCCCTTCCTGGACTCACAGGAGACTCCATCTGCAGTAGGAAGGGTGACGGAGGCAACAGTTGCTTTTCTGGCGTTGGACTTGAGAGCATCACGAGCTGGCTGCACGATCTCCGCAGACGCGCTGGGGGCCCCACGCGTGGAAAGCGGGACCCAGCGAGGAAAGCCCTGTGAGCACAGGCCCGGCAGACACCCCTCGCACCCTGCCGCAGGCAGGGCTAACTGTCCTCTCAGCGTTTCCCTCTTCAGATCGAAGGCAGGAGGGCTGGGTTATGAAAGATACTTTGCATTTGCTCCTTTGGAAGTCAAATTTCCAAATGCGTCAACACTGTCACGGGGCTTTCAGTATTTCTCTAAACAAATCAGAGCTTCACGTCAGTCCTATCCTTTGTCAACGTCTTTGCCCTCTTCTCATCCAAAACCCAGTCTGGTTTGTCGGAGACACGCTTCAGGAATTCTTGTTTCCGTGTCTCTAACCCCGGGGGCAGGGGACAGGGTGCGGCCCCGTCTGCCCGGCTGTGGGGACAGAAGGGAATGGCGGTGGGCCCCGGGGCCCAGGAGACCTGGACTTGGACCCGGCCGCTCCGAGCTCCGTTTCCTGCGTGTGAGGCGGAGGCGGCATCGCGGCTCCTCCCGTCGCGGTGCTGAAGGGTCACGGGAGCCGAGAGTCCCTTCGTACTCCGGACACGGCCGCCCGAGTGGCCCGAGCGTGAGCTGAGTGGCTCCAGGGACCGAGCAGCGAGATGCCCGTGCAGATCTCGTGGGCCCCGCCCCCCCGGCTGCTGCCTACAGCGTTGGGTGCGCCCAGAAACTGGAGACCCAGCCACCTCCCGGGCGCCGCATCCACTGCCACTCCCGCTCCACGGCCCTCCTCCCGGACTGTGAGTCGCAGAAGGCGGGGCCCCATCCGTGTGGACGGCTGGGCGTGGTGCTTGCAAGTGCTTCCTGCACAGCGCGCCTCAAGGTGCTTTTGAGAACGACCGTCAGGGTGACGCTGCTGGGTTGCGTGCTCCCCAGCCTCAAAACTGAACACTGGTTTCTCCTCTAACCCACTTGGACAGCCATGGACCCGAGTTCCTCGCCTCACAGCCCAGCGTGTGGGTGTTGGAAGGGTTCCTGTAGTTAAGCAGTTTGGGTTCATTACGACGCGCGTCGGCATTTCACCAAGTGGCTTCCGAGGATGAGCCGCATCGAAACCACGTGGGTGGGGTGGGCGGCAGTGTGCTGGTTAAAAATGCAGATTCCTGGCCTCCATCCTGGACCTTCCGGACCATCGTCCCTGGAGACAGAGCTAGGGACCTTCCCTCGAAACAAAGCCCCTCACCCCAGCATCCCCTCTGGGCTCCTGGGGCTTCTGTTCCTGCCCTTGCTTTTCAGAGTCTGCAACTGCAAGCATCTGTGTTGGTCTTTGGAGTGGAGGGGCAGCCAGTTAGCTACAGACATGGGCTTAAGCCAGAGGGATGTGACCCCCTGCCTACTAAGAGACTGTGCAGAAAGGCCTCTAGGTGCTCCAGGGTCAGCAGTGCAGAAGGGACCACCGTCCAGGGCCTCACAAGGCGAAGAAGCATCTTTCCGGGCTGCGTCCCCGGGTCCGTCCTGCATGGTCCTCGTGCTTCAGGATGGATGGCTCTGTATGTTTTAGAACGTGCCCTGGACGGCCGTGCTGCCTAGGGAAATTGAGAACCAGAGCTCCAGGCCCTGCACCTCCACCCCAGTGACGTCTGCCAAGAGGCGCAGCGGTACAGCCATGAGCCTGGGAAGCGGGGAGCTGCCTGCCCTCCTGGCTCTGGGACTCCGAGGAGCTGTGTGTTCCTGCATTGGTCCCTGAGCATCTTGGAGCCGTAATCTGTCTCAATAATAAACAAAGGGAGTCAAACTAAGTCGGTGACTTTTAGATTTTGTTTTGGGAGTGAAATTATTTTTGCCAAAGGCACTTACACGGTACCTGGATACAGGGAACGGGTTAAAGCACCACCTGCGGCAGCCCAGGGCCTCTTCGTCAGGACCCCAGGACGCCACGGAACACAGCCCGGAATCCTCTGGGCCGGCTGACCGGGTGTCCAGGGCAGACCCCAGGGGTAGCTGGGCGGGCGGCCACCAGCACGACCAAGAATGGCCATGAGGAGCTGGCGGTGGGGAGGTGTCTCAGGGTCTCCGATGGTACCCTACGGGCGCCACATGTGGGCCCGGCTCCCCCAAGTCCAGGCACGGGGTCGTGGAGGCCCCAACAGCCTAGCTCTCCGACGGCACACGACGTCTTCTCCTTCCCCATCGCTGCCGTTGCCGGAGCTGATCTCCGACAAACAGGCCTCAGAAGGACCTCGTCGTGCATGACGTGTCGGGGCCTCAGCTCTTCCTCCGACGCGTGTTAAGACCCCACGAGAATTCCAGGGGCAAACTGGCTCGTTCAGCATTTCTAAGGCAGAGGGACTCAAACTTGGTTTTGACTGACAGATCTTTTGACTAGTAAAGTTTATCCAATATTCTCCGGAAGACAGTTTGTGATACACAGAGGTGGTTTCAGAAGAGCTCGAGTGTGGGTTTGGGGAAAAGACTGACATTCTGAGGACTTGGGGGCGAAGGGGCAGAGGAGGAGTGAGCTTCAGGGATTTTCCCCTTGAATTGTATATTGTGCAGCACAGAAGACCACAGGGCCTGACCTGATGCTACTTAAGTCCTAGCACCCGAATGAACTATTGGTGAGGGGACTCCAGTTCCCCAGGTCCGCGTGCTCTGCTGGCAGAATCTCGGGATGAGACGTGGCCCGAGCAGGTGGGCCAGGCGTCCCTGGCTCCTGGGAGGTGCCTGCCCACTCGGGCACTTTCTCATCCACCCGTGTGGTCCACGCTGCCCGCACCCCTTTCCCTCAGACCCCTTCTCTGATGCTGAGTAAACCCCACCTGAGTTCAGTGTTTGGAGGCGAAGGCACCTTCTGAACCTAAGAGCCGCCGCGGTCCTGGCGGGACCTGAGCCCGAGCCTGCACGACGCTGACCCGGGGCTGGACACGCTGGGCCACAGGGGCACCTCTGCGCCTTTCCTGGGCCGGGGTGAGGGCACAGGGTCTGCTCCCCTGGAAGCTCACCATGCCAGCTTTGCGGACCTGCCCTGGGCCTGCTCTTGGGGTGTGGCGGCGACAGCTCAGGGACAGGTGCGCCACAGCGGGTGATGTCACATGTTCAGAGAAACCAGGCCTGGGGGGCTTCCCACAGCGTCCCTGCTCAGGGAGGCCTGACTCGGCGGCAGGGGTCCGCAGTCCCCAAGCGTCTCCTAGGCCGGGTGACGCTCTAGGCTCCTTCCAGGGCCTCGTGCCTCCTTAAACGCCCTTCTGCCCCGTCACACGGACACACACACACACACATGCACACGTGCACACATGCACACGTGCACACATGTGCGCACCCGCAGGCACACCCACACACACATACATGCACACCCGCACCTGCAGGCGCGCACACACACGCGCACACGCGCGCATGCACACGCACGCACACATGCACACAGGTGCACGCGCACACAGGGTCGGACTGCCCCATAACTCTCTCTACCTCCGGAGCTCGGAACCCTGGCAGACTCCCGTCTGTCCTTGTCTGAACCCTCAGAGCACAAGCGACAAACGCTACCCACTCCCCACCCACATCCAGCAGCGAGGGGGGCTGAGCCACCCACCCAGGCCCGCGTCACGGCTCTTCTATGGAGGACAACGCCTCCAGGGGGGCGGCAGGGCCACTGCGAGGGTGGCCTCCGCGGTCCCAGTGTCCCACTCACGGGCCCAGGCTGCGACGGGACCTGGACACGGGCTTGCCCTCTGCACGGCCGCAGGCGGTCAGGCCCGTTTAGACAAACCCACCGACGGATTCTGCCACAGATGAGCACGCCCCCAAGCTCACACGGCGAAGCCCAAAGCCCCAGTGCCTCGGAGCCAGGGAGACAGACGTGGTTTTCACAGAGTAATGAAGGTAAAATGAGGTCATCTGGGGGAACCTCGTCCAGTCTGACTGGTGTCCTGATAAGAAGAAGAAGTCTGGACACAGGGAAGACTGTGGGGACACAGGTGGGGAGACGGCCGTCTACACGCCAAGGAGAGAGGCCTCAGGAGGACCAGCCCCACTGGCCCCTGATTCAGACTCTGGCCTCCAGAGCGGAGGGAACACATTTCTGTCGTTTAAGCCACTGGCTCAGCCCCAGCAAACTCATTCTTCAGTCTATTGGATGCTGGCAGGAGAGGAGCCACGGTCACGGAGGCCACGGTCATGCCTGAAGCCGCCCCACCACGTCCTGGCTGAGAGGAGGTGCAGAGCAGGTGGTGAGAAGAAGAACGAGGGTCCCGGCCGTGTCCCCACAGCGCCGGCATGAGGGGCCAGCCCGCCTTGTGCTCTGTGTCACGTGTTCTGCACCCCCCAGGCCCCCGAGGAGGGGCAGCGGGTCCAGCCGGTGCACAGACTGAAGGCCGCGAGCAGGCCCAGAGCCAGGAGGCTCCCCGTCCCAAATTAGAGCTCGAGGGCAGGGGAGCAAAACAGACCAGACACCGTTCTTCTCATGAGGGAATAGTTCCTAAAGAGTTTATAGACACGGAATGAGTCTTATGTAAGAGTCAACATGCTCAGAGCACTAAAAATAGGCCCGCGCACGCGAACAGGCGATCGAAGTGTTGAACCTTCCTGAAGAAGGGGCACACGTGGGAAGGGGGTGCGGGCCACGCCTCGCCTGCACCCACACCTGGCCTCAGACACGGGAGCACAGCCCAGCAGAGCAGAAAGTCCTCAGGCTGCCAGGAGGGCAGACACGAGGGAAGCACCTCCAGGACTGGGCAGCTTCAGGCTCACCTTCCATCGGCGGGGTGGGGGGTGGGGGTGGCGCAGAGGATGCTTCAGGCAAGGCTTCTGCAGCCCCTCCCCCGACTCCTCCGGAATGGGAGCGCGGCCTCTGCACCCAGCACCGGGCAGCCTGGCCCAGCGAGGGGAGGGAACCACGCCCCTCTCCACGCCCCTCGCCTCTCCCTCCTCTCCCACCGAGAGGCAGGCCAGGCCTCTCCCTCCTACGGTCCCAGTGGTGGGAGAGGCCCCCGGCCGAGGGCCGAGGATGGTGAGTGGGTTAAACAGCCACGAGGGGGCCTCAGGTAGGAATTCGTGGGGCTCACCGAGGAGCAGACGTGGCCGGATTTCAGGTCGTAAATCATCCAGGCTCAGAAGCTGAACCCTGGGCTTCCCTGGTGGCGCAGTGGTTGAGAGTCCGCCTGCCGATGCAGGGGACACAGGTTCAAGCCCTGGTCCGGGAAGATCCCACAAGCCACGGAGCGGCTGGGCCCGTGCGCCACAGCTACTGAGCCTGTGCGTCTGGAGCCTGTGCTCCCAACAAGAGAGGCCGCGACAGTGAGAGGCCCACGTACTGTGATGAAGAGTGGCCCGCGCTTGCCACAACTAGAGAAAGCCCTCGCACAGAAACGAAGACCCAACACAGACAAAAATAAAATAAATAAGTAAATAATAATTAAAAATGAATATCTGCTAAAAAAAAAAAAAGCTGAACCCTTTTCAGAAACCCAAATGCTGCTTCTTGTAAGCGAACCAAAGTTTACAATTCTTTCCCTAATAAATCAGTTGGATCATACTCTTTCTGTGAAATTACTGACCCAGAAACAAATCTAAAATGTCTTCAAAATAGCCTCCGACCACGGGGATACCTCCTTCCAGTCCCCTCGCATCCTTATTTCTGACCGGTTTTAATACCCGAGGAACGTTAAGCCAGGAGCAGGACCCGGGGCTCCCACCTCTGCCACCGCCAGGCTGGGGAATCTTGGGAAATCCTCCTCGGCACCCAGGGCCTCCGTGTGTCTCACGTGGGAGAGGAAAGGGCAGACGGTGTCTCTAAGGCTCCTTCAGGCTCTGCCTTGCAGGCCCTTCTTATCTGGTTTTTCCAAAGGAGATTAGCCAGGGACGCTGGTGTCTCAGAAGGTCACAGGTGCTTGTGGGAAGAAGGGTTCTAGGATCGAGAGGTCCTTCACGGAAAGACGTCTCTGAGCCTTGACAATGCTAATCCTTGTGATTTTCCAGGAATCAGGGCTGCAGCATTTCTAACGTAAGGGATAAAATCTCACCATTAAAAACACTTTTATAAGACTGGAAAGCTTTAAAGACCCACAGGCACGAAAGCAAGATGTGGAGACGGCCTTCTGGGACGGAGGGTTCTCCCGACATCCCCTAGATGGTGGCATAGGGGGGCGGGTACCTGCTCTTCTGCCCTGAGCCGGCCCAGCCCTGGACCTGAGCACTTCCCCCGGCTGTGCCCACCTGTCCAGGCAGACCCAGCAGGACACTCGCAGACCATGGGGAGGTGTCCGAGGCCGCACAGCAAAACAGCCCTGAGTAGAAGGGACCCCGGGCAGGCCGGCGGCCCCTCATCCCATGCTGGCTGGTCACGCTTGTCCCAGGCTGCTTCCCCGCAGCCTCTCCTTGGACTTTGCTTGCTTTCGGACTTGCCCCCAGCTCCCTGACTCGGGCCTTCCACACTTCTCTCACCACCTCCAGGGCGCACTGCATCCCGGGCCAGAATCGTGCGGCCATGGAGAATCCAGTGACACAGTTCACATCCTCCCCTCTGGTCCTGCTCTTCAAAGGTGCGAATCGCTCTTCAGACTGGGCTGCAAATGCCCCAAAGAAGGGAACACTGTCCTTTTCTGCACGACGCCCCCAAAGCTGCAGCAGGTACTCAATAGACGCAATCAGTTCACCGGAACAGCCATCAGGACCGCACCGTTTTTCCACGGATGGTATCATTCTTTACAAACACGTTTTGAGCGTGACACGTATGGTCTCCCTCCAACCCTCCCCAGAGAAGCAAGTTCTTGGTTCAGACACAAGTTCAGAGCTAATCTATCCCCTCTGACCCCTACAGCTGCCGCTGACTACAGGGCCAGAATTTTTGACTTCACACTCCTTAAACGTTATGAGTTTCTTTCTTAGGCTGTAGCTTCTATCTGAGTTACAAAATGATAACACCAGAGAGGATGGTTCTTACTTATTGAGCCTCTATGACTGCCAAACACTTTACATGAATTAAGTTGTTGAATCTTCCCAACACTTATATAAAGTGGGTACCACTGTGGTTCCCATTTGACAGATGATGAAATGAAGCTGAGGGGGGCTGACTGTTTGACCAGGTCCCACAGCCCGTAAGTGGTCCACCAAGGGGACTCAGAGCCACCAGCTGATCAAAAGGAAAGATGGGGGCTTCCCTGGTGGCGCAGTGGTTGAGAGTCCGCCTGCCGATGCAGGGGACACGGGTTCGTGCCCCGGTCCGGGAAGATCCCACATGCCGCGGAGCGGCTGGGCCCGTGAGCCATGGCCGCTGCGCCTGTGCGTCCAGAGCCTGTGATCCGCAATGGGAGAGGCCACAACAGTGAGAGGCCGGCGTAACGCAAAATAAAAGGAAAGATGTAAAAGTGAAATCTTCTTTCCTGGAAAATGAGGACTGAGTCTCTGTCTCCCAGTGGTTTCTGCGTCTGGCTGGTTACCAAAATCAAATAATAATGATGGCGATGATAAAACAACTCCCATTCCTACCCTCAGATATTCTGTTTCAGCAACTCCGAGTGAGGCTCAGGAATCCATATTTTCTCAAGGACGATGGGGTCATTGCAAAGATCCTCCAGGACTGAGAAGCACCCAAGCTGTGCCCCTCTGTCCACAGGCCCTGGGTCCAGCCAGGCAGGTGGCAGACAGGAGGCCCTGGTAAACACCCACCAAACAGCCCCCCAGCGAGGAGGAAAAGGGAAACCGCTGGCCGACATGCCTACCTTTCCCCCATCCCCTCCCCTGTTAGCCTGTGGGCCTCAATCCTGGCTGCATGTGAGAATCACCATGAGAACTTAAAAAACTACTGATGCTGGGAGGGTGGGGCGGAGGGGCTGAGGAAGAGGCGGGTTCCGGGGCAGCCACGTCAGCATCTTCAAGGAGATTCCAAGGCGTAGTAGCCCAGGCGCTTGGCTCTTTTAGGATGAAAGACCCTGGCATTCAACCCCGGCCTCAGAAAGCTCCTCTCACACAAACAGAGTGAGCGGGGATGCGGCAGTCTCACCACCCCGCCTTGCCTGCACTGAATTAGGAAGAGGAATAAAACAGGACGTGTCCACACACACACTGGAACTCGGGGACACGGTCACCTCTAGGGCCACTGGGAGGTCCATCGTGGGGCTGCTGCCCACGTGGCTGGCGTCCCCGGGGCAGAGGTCGGCTGGGGGGGACCTGGGAGCCAGGAGGGGACGGGACCAGGACAGGACCCACCCCGTGGCCGCAGCCGGCGTGGGCCCAGGACGGTCACCTGCAAGGCTCCCGGAACCCACTTGTCGCTTCCAAATGCCGGGGGGCTCAGGACGGCCCGAGGGATGCCTGCAGGGCAAACTCCAGCACGAGAAGGCCCGCTTCCTCGTCGAGGAAACCGGGGGCCCTGTCCTCACAGCCATCGGGCCGGGGGCAGGGGGAACCCGAGGCCTGGAGTCGGGGAGGGTCCCGGGCCAGGGGCACGACGCCCACGAGTGCCTGAAGCCCGTGGCTGTGAACCCAGGGAGCACATCCCCCGTCAGACGAGCCAGCAAAGACAGCCTGAAGAGAAAGACGCCTCCACGGCCATGCCCTTCCTCGTCTCCCTGCTCCCTCCCCTTCCCTGGCTTAATGTGTGTGTGGTCTTTAAGGTTTTTTTTGTCAAGGGTTGGAGTGTGGCAGCACTTCTATATACAGCCACCTGTTCAAAACAGATGCAGGCATATGCACGTTATGTACGTAAGCACATGCAGGGGTTTGGAGAAATATTTGAATGTAAGGCACATGAATATGTACGTCATACATGTCTATACATACATATGCACATACACATATAATATATATATTCACACACACCTATATATCTGTAGAGATAGTCAGACACATACTATATGTATACTCAGACCGAGAAGGAGGAGAGGCCCCGAGATGCTCGCAGACATGCAACCTCGCAGAGGGATGTCAAACACCACGCTTCGCGGGGCGCCCGAGGCTCTGCACTGGGAAATGGGGTGCCTGGCGCTTGAACTCTGCGGACGTGACCCCTCAACATCACTCCCTCTGCCTTTCCTCTCGGAAGGCGGACGCGAGCGCCCAGTGTCTCTCGAGGACTTAAACACCACAACCACTACAACAGCCCTAGTGAAGCCGCAGTGCCGTCCGCTGTGACAACTTTCGACTCTGTCCTCGGCTTCCTATTTGTCGACATCGTCCTGGCGCGGACACTGTTCCCCTCCCAGCCCAGCCTCGGCCGCCTCTGGACGCTGCGTCCGTCAATACGGCAGCTGTTTCCCAGACTCCCGTCTCCGGACAGTGAGGGTTGGAGGGCATAACACCCAAGAAGCTTGCAAACATAACCGGGGCTGGTTTAATACGGAGTTGTTTGCTTCCAGGTTCTACACGCGACATCTTTCCTCTTATCGTGGGTTATTTCCTCCCAGGAGCTGAGAGAGGACTGCCCCCAAGGCAGCACCCAGGAAACGGTGATAAAGACAAGGCCTTTCCAAGCCCTTCCCCACCCCTCGGTCCTTCCGTGGACTCATTCGATCTGTGATGAACTGAGTGATTCTGATAAGGGTGTTGGCAAGTTAAAGTTTGCTCTTTCCCCGGAGGATTACGGAATAATGGAGGCAGAGCAAAGCTAAAATGGTGGAATTTCAGCCGTGGGCATTTACAGGGAAGACAAGTTCCCACGCAAGCAGAAGGAGGCTTCCATGTTGGACCGCAGACCGACGGGGGCATTTTGCACCGTTGTGTGTCTCTGGAACCCCTGCTTCCTCCCCTTCAGGAGGCTGGGGCAGAGCGCCTGGCATCAGCAGTGGGTGACAGTGGGCAGTGGTGGTCCGGGCTGAGAATACTTTGAGAGCAGCTCCAAATACTCCGGTGGGTTGACCTTGGAGGGGAAACAAAACATGGGCCCGGACCCCTCTTGCCCTGTGACCTTCCTCCGGCCTCCTACCCCTCCCAGGGCAGGGCTGCAAATGGCCTCGGACCTCTGGAGGGCCCAGAGGGTAAGGAGGCGAGGCCGGTGCCAGGGTTAGTATCACACGACCTGCTCACAGAACCACGACAGAAATGCTACGGCCACGGTGTGCAGCCAGACCCGTCAGCTGCCTCTGTCTCGAGGCGGAAGATTCCCGGGGCTTCCGCACTTTTCTGGCGGGATTGTCCCCACCGTTAGAGCAGAGTGGCCGTCACGCCCCCGCCCATCAGCACGGATAAGCATGCGCGCTCCCCCATCACCCGGCAACACTCTCCCTGCCCCCTCGCCATTCCTCCATCTTGCCTCTGAGGGCACGAGTCATCCATTTTCATGGCGCCCGCCGAGCAGCCTCATTCTTCTGCCCACCCTGGCATGTGACACCCCTTCCATCCTGCCTGATGCTCCCATACTGGGGGGGGATCAAAGCCCCAATCACAGGGATAAAGAAACAACACGTTCACGAGACAAAACAAGGAGAAAGCCCCGTGCGCTCCAGCACGGGAGGTCGGACAGGGGACGCGCCGTGGGGGGCACGGGAGGTCGGACAGGGGACGCGCTTTGGGGGTGGGGCGTGGCGGCTGGGACAGACAGCCGGTCCCCGCCACATCCGCCATGGACATGCGGGCGACCCCGCGCGTCTGCAAGATGGGGGTGATGCCGACCCGGGGCTGGCGACCTCAACTCGATCGTGTAACGACTGTAACGGGCCCGGCACTGGGCCTGACCCGTTGCGATCAGTACGCGGCAGGTGTTGTCATCATGCTTCACCCTTACCATCCTTAATACCATCTGGCCCCAGTCGGCCCCCCCGGTTGAGCCAGAACCGTCATCATCAACACACATTCACTGAAGAGTAATTTTTAGGAATTCTGCTAGGTGCTGGGAAAGCAAGGAGATACGAGACAACCCCCTGCCCTGGAAAGAGAAGCAGGGGCACACGTGCCACGCGCCAGACACGTGAGGTGCATCGCACGGGCTGCCAGCCTTCCCAGGAGGAGGCTTCTCGGATGACACCTCGGGAGACAGAAGAGGGAGGGGACCGAGATGGGAAGGGGCGTGATGTGAATGAGAAGTGAGGAATTGATTAGCTTGGCCGTACTGGCGATTCTGACAGCAGAGTGACGGCGCACAGGCTTAGGGGGGCTGCTAAGGGCCACCTGCCAGGTAAGGGCTTCTAGGAGCCAAAGAAGTTTTTTTAGAAGGGCAAAGGGGGCTGGGAAGATGGCCCTAGCAGAGGCGTGCGTACAGGGCCAGTGGTGGAGGCTCACGCCGGGAGCCAGCTGGGGACCACTGCAGTGATCCAGGCCCCGGAAGACACGGTGGGAGAGGAGACAGGAAGGAGGGCAAGACTGGAGATGCCAGACAGGCCCCCTGGGAAGGGCGAGCCCAGCGATGCTCGCTGGCCATGCAGACCCCACACCTGGGCAGCTGTGACCCACACACACCCAGTGCCCGCGTGCATGGAGACTGCCGGCCCCCGGCGCTTGGGTTTTCTGCGTGAC